>NC_086328.1:70518922-70738922 GCF_036172605.1 Pelobates fuscus
TAACCTAAAAATCTGTGAGGAGAAACCACAGAAGTTGTCTAGACATAGTATGAATGAATGATTTTGCAGATAAAAAAAATAAAAGTCTAAAAATAGTTATTGAGAGACTATAAACAGCACTGCAACATTTAATGTAAAGAACACCCCAAGCACCATAACTACTGCAGTATGCTGTAGTGATTATGGTGCCAAGAGTGCCCTGGTGCTACAATGTAAGTAGTCAAACTGTTTTCTAATGTTTTGACTTCTTACCTAGTGTCCCTATCACCGTCCCTTGCCTCTCTGAGATTGGGGAGAGCTTTAACCCTTGTAGCACTTTGCAAAAAAAGAACATTAGATCCCAGGTTTCGTGGTAGAACTCCAAATCCCACTCTTTCTGGTATCATCAAAAGTAATGTTTCCAATTTCATTAATACACAGCATGTATAGGAAGGACTTGATATCAGGAAGATCAAAAGTAACATTAGCTATATATACAACAAATATATTTTATTTGTCAATCCGTTGTAGAAAGTACAGGGGAATAAATTATTAATGATCCTACAGTATCTCTTGGCTTTCAATCCTTGAATATTGTCTGTATAATTAGTGCAGAAAAGCATGAGAAAATGAACATAAATGTAAGATTATCAAAATATTCCCTTTTCATAGATATGTGTAAAACATTCACACCTAAATGCTAAGTAAGCATATTTCCAAACTGCGAACACAATATATGAAAATGGTCTTCTTTTGACTATAAAATTTCACATTATAAAGAATTTATAAAGAGTTTATTCGGTTTCCAGAATGTTAAGGACATCTCCAGGGATACAGAACGAAAAAAGGGGAGGATCTACCAGCAATCACCATAAATAGCTTTACATTGGTTGCACCCCCTTTTGTGGGGTGCTGTGTAATATTTACAGTAGAGCATAACTTCATACATTTAATAATCATTTTAGTTGTGTGCCAATCCATACATTGACCAGGGGGTGGTGGGTGGAAAGATTCCCAAGCATGGTGTTCACCAATACCTTAGAGAACATATTTGAAGTTACTTATTGTGAGGTAGAGGATAGAAAGGTATGCATCCCATAAAGCCCAATGTTGGCCCTTAGTGTTGCTTCCTGTCGATACATCCCTATATCACATATTTTACTATTGTTAACCTCCTGAGGTATATCCTGTATCTCTGGTAGACTAGTGAACTTCCATGCTCTTGCTATAGACAACAGTTCTGCTAGTAGAATGTATATACTCAATCTCCTCTTGTCAACAGATTCTCAGGTATCATCAATAACAGATAACACTTCTGGAGCTGGGGCAGATTACAGAACATCTTAGTTAAACTACATATTTGTGAACAAAACTGCTGCACCAAGGAGTACATCCACCATATACTCACTAAGGTACCAACCCCATAACCACAGCACCTGCATTGCAAGGATAGGTATGGAAAGATTTTGTGGAGTCTAGAAGGGGTCATATGCCTTCTCATAACCAATTTGTGGTTTGTACATTTAGTGATTAATGTACACAGAGCCTCCAGCCCCACAACGGCAACTAAAAGTGGTGCCATGTGCAGGGTAATAATACTGGACTGATAGTCTGGATATGGGGTCAACTAATTGTTGTTGAATAATTGCGATATTTGCGTGATACCATTTTCCACCCATGACCCAAAGCGTAAATGAGGGGGCAGTGTCCGCAGCACACCCAGTGGAGTTTGAGTAGGAATATATCACACTACTCAACACTCTTTAATACATTTATTCCACAGTTCCAGTGATAATTTAGTAGTGGAAAGTAGAATAGACTCGCAAGGTCTTGAATGTTTCGGTATCCACATCCAATCTGATAGCAGAAGTTGGGAATGGGATTCAATGTCTATCCACTGTGCTACCTCACATGGTGGAAGCAGATAATAGCTTGTGTCAGGATTGTGACGTTGCATTATTCCTTGACGTTAACCACCCCAAGACCTCCTTTAGTGACTAAGCAAGAGGGTGGAACCAGTAAGGGTGAAACAATATAGGCGAATTGTTGGCTGCCCTGGTTTTAAACTGTTCTCAAGTCTATTTTCCTATACAACCGTGCATGTGGATCTAATTTATTGAGGAGCTACATTATTCTCAGCAGTACATAACTGCTCCCCATATGTGATTCCACTCCTAACACCCCCTCCCTGCGTTTTATATTTTTTTTAAATAAATTTTACACTATGTTGTTTTCTTTTGTCTTTTTATCCCATCAGTATTTTCTACTGTGATCTTCCATTAAGCATTTGTCTCTAAGTCAATTTGAGTAATCACTATCACAAAATGAATTTCTGCACTTTATATTGTTTCACCCTTGCGTGTATTTGCACACGGGTCTATCAACTAAGTGGTTTTATGTATACACAGTCATCTGCACTTTTTTAGAACTCTCTTTTTGCTATTGATAGATTTATTAATAAATTGATATATTAGTTTTATTCACTAAATTAAATGTTTATAGTTTTTTCAAAGGCATAGTGTATCTTAATTTTACATGTAAAATTATCGAGTTATATTGAATCTTTGAACTACATAAGGTTGCTGCTGCATCTATTAAATTGTCCTATTTTTTTAATTTTCACACAAATAAGCACCATATATTCACTCTAGTATTTCACAAACCTCGAAAATAGCATTTCAATATTTTTAAAGAAGGAAGGCGGGACCTGCAAGGGAAGCATGCGGAATATGTAAAACAACCATTTTATGAATGCTAATTTTACTGAACCAGAATATATGTAAATGTTTCTAGGAGTTGAGGTCATTTTTCACTGTTTGAGTAAGTTGAGGGTATAATACTTAATACTTTTCTGTCTCCAGTCATATGGTAATAGGTCCTGTGTCTGTAGCATTCGAACTTCCTGGAGAGATATATTTATGGACAGTGTTTGGGTCTTTGGAGTTCAATTTATAAAATAGATTTTTAACACCAGCAGTGATCGGAAGGGGATAGTTGTAGTGAGCAGGATGTAATTCGCAAATAAACTCAAAAGATAGGACTGAGCTCCGTGATCTTAGTATGTTGTTTAAATGTATTGGCTAACAGTTCAAGGGCTAGGATTTAGAGAATCAGTGAAAATGGGTACCCTGGTCTGCTCCTATTAGTAATTCAAAATGGTTCAGACATGAACCCTGCATATAGGATCTTTGCGGAAGGAACCATATATATATAGCGCATATAGCGCCATAATGACCATTCTGATCGTTATGAATTACGAAAGGAATGACAGTGGATAATCTAGTAGTTATCAGTTTAGAATTCAGCTTTGTGTCACAATTTAATAAAGATATGGGTCTACAGTTAGGACCCTTAGTGGGATCCTTATCTGTTTTGGGTAAATTAACAATATACGCATTAAGCATCTCACCCAGCAATAACCCCTCAGAGGCACTAGCATTGACTACTTTTGTGAAGTAAAGACCCAGCAAATGGGAACATTTACAGTAGTAAATTATTGACAATCCAGCCGGGCCTGGTGCCCTATGAGACAGGAGGACTGAAACCACAGCAATCAGTTCATCCATGTTAAATGGGGATGCTAGAGTAGTAGCCTGTGCCCTGGATAATTGTGGTAGCTCTACAGATGACAAAAAGGTATTAATCTCCTCTACTTTGAACTGATACACTCTTTGATGTTTCCTCAGATTATACAGTTTATCATAAAATTTAGCAAACTCCTTTGCGATAAATTTAGGATTAAGAATTTTCAGCCCCTCGTGGTCCAGCAAGTAAGATATTCTGGAAGTTGCTAATTCTTTTCTTAATTGGCGGGCCAGTAGGGCTTCAGCTCTGTTGCCCTGGGTATAAAAAAAAACAACATTTCAGTTGTCTTGCAATAAAACTGGTTTGATTTGCATAATAGGTATTACACTTGTCCCTGAGAGTTTTCATTGAGTTTCAGAATTTAGGGGTTGGGGAGTGTTTCTATTTTTCTGATTAGCTGTCTGCAACTGCTCAGTTAAGGAGATCATGGCCTCTAGTCTTAGTTTCTTTTTGATAAAGATCCCCCTTATGTAGGCCTTGTGGGCCAACCACAAAGATGCTTCCCTGACATCAGGAGTATTGTATTTAAAAATTATATAAGTTCATTTTTCTAACAGAGTGTGGTTCAGATAAGATTCTCTCATTTAATTGCCATGTCCCTGTCCCTCTAAAAGGGCAAGTCCAGCCGGGCCTGGTGCATATCCAGGGAGATAGGCAGCAAGATAGTTACCACTCTTGTTTTAGTTCTATAACGTAAGAGGTACTTAGTTTTATAACGTAAGTGGTACTTAGACTAAAAGGCCATATTTTTCCCCCTAGCAAAATGTTTTTTTTTAAAAAGCACCATATCTGCCCATCTTTTACAGGTCTCCTCCAGTGCCAGCCTTCTTCAATTATTTGCCAGGACCCCCGGCTATCCGCTCCCATTACATCACGCTGTACCACCTAATATGGTTCAACAGCAAAAAATAGATGTGAGGAACGCTGAAATTGATGGACATGTCTCTTTTCAGCCTATGTAACTATGTAATATGAACTTGGCATGTGCTACTATTAAAACAATTAAAGTAAATAGCATTGTATCTTGCTTTGCCTGAAAACAAACTCCCTATGGAAGTAGTGAAATTTATGTAGTGAAACACCATTAATACATTTTGCAGAATATTCAAGACCCTTAACTCTAAGAAGAGTGCATCTGTTACCATTGATATGTCCCACTTTAGACTACTGTGGTTGAATTTTAGAAGGGGTCTTGTTTGGACTTGTGGACGGACTTGAGGCTTCTTCTATAGAAATTCCCCATTGACATAGCAGTTGGCGTCCGTTATAGACTGATGACTGTTGTTGTCCCGATGCTATGTATGAATAGCTAAATGGGGTATATCCAGCTGTAGGAAACATTAGCTCAAATTAGGGCTTTAGTGGTGTTTGACAATTCCTGGTGTCTGGCCAGTATTTATGTGCACAAGTCCATAAATAGCTGGAGTGACACAAATGACTTGACTTCCTCTGGCTGCTCTTATGAGTTTTTCTATAATGGTGTAAGAGTGCACTTACACAATAACATCTCATACAGTATGAACTGGGAGATGCCAAGACAAGTGACTTACTCTATAAGTGAGCAAATCCCTTGCCTCCACATCTGGAAGAAATTGTTGGAATAGTTCTATGACAAACTGCATCAATTCATTATTCTGGACTGCCTCAGAGATCCCCCTGAGTCTGACATTGTTGTGTCAGGAGGAGTCCTCATACTATGCCATTTAATATTCTAGTTAGAAGAGTTGCTCTAGGATTTTGTTCTCAAGATGATCTGTTCTTTGCCCTAGGCTCTTAATATATTTTCTTACAGCTTTGGAGAAGAAGCTTCTTTGTAGAGATGTTTGGAGCTAACCCAGCAGCATTTTGATAGTTGCCTCAGTAAAGTGGCTTTCTTGGGCCTCTGAGATAGTGTTAATATCACTACCTCCTCCAATGTACTCCGGAAAGGAAGCACAGCCTCTGCCATCATATGTGAGTGTGCTCCTCATTGAAGCCGCGATTAAGAGTCTCATATATGGGCAATCTTTTGCCTCTTCAGCCCCCTGGAATAATGCAGGCCAGTCAGGAGATTTCCCCCAGCCTCTAATAGTAAATTATTATTATTATTATTATGATATTTATAGAGCGCCGTCAAATTCCGCAGCGCTTTACAATGGGTGGACGAACAGACATGTAGTTGTAACCAGACAAGTTGGACACACAGGAACAGAGGGGTTGAGGACCCTGCTCAATGAGCTTACATGCTAGAGGGAGTGGGGTAAAGTGACACAAAAGGTAAGGATAGTATTAGACTAGTGACAGTTGCAGAAGAGGAATCAGTTGGGAGCTATTAACAGTTTAATTGATACGCTTTTATGGAGAAGTGGGTTTTTAACGATTTTTTTAAGGAGTGGAGAGTGGGTGAGCATCTAACGGAGGAGGGAAGCGAGTTCCACAGGAACGGTGCAGCCCTTGAGAAATCTTGAAGGCGAGCATCAGAGGTGGGAGTACGGACAGAAGATAGACGTAAGTCTTCAGCAGATCGTAAGGGCCTAGACGGGACATACTTGTGTATAAGGGAGGATAGATAGGTGGGAGCAGCATTATGTAGAGATTTGAAAGCAAGAACCAGAATTTTAAATTGAGCTCTATATTTTATAGGAAGCCAATGTAGGGACTGAAAGAAGGGTGAGGCATGGGAGGTGCGGGCGGACAGGAAGATGAGCCTCGCCGCCGCATTCATTATGGACTGTAACGGCGCAAGTTGGGAGCACGTAAGACCACTGAGAAGCGTATTACAGTAGTCAAGGCGAGAAAGGACAGTGGAATGGATCAACACCTTAGTCGCATCTGGCGTTAAGTAGGGGCGGATGCGCGCAATGTTTTTGAGATGGAAATTACAGGAATTGGCGATAGATTGGACATGAGGCTTGAAGGAGAGGTCGGAGTCAAAGAGAACATCTAGGCAGCGAGCCTGCGTGGTGGAGCTGATGGTAGCACCGTTGACTTGGAGGGAGACAGACACAGGAGTAACAACACTTGAGGGAGGAAAGACCAGAATTTCAGTTTTGGTCAAGTTTAGTTTAAGGAATTAGGCAGCTATCCAGTCAGAAATAGCAGAGAGGCAGTCAGAGACACTAGTCAAGAGGGACGGGGAGAGATCAGGAGAGGACAGGTAGATTTGCGTGTCATCTGCATAGAAATGATATTGGAAGCCAAAGGAGCTAATGAGTTTACCAAGGGAGGCAGTATAGATGGAGAACAGTAAATTAGTGGTTGCTGCAACAAAAAGCTGATTCAGCTGCAGGTTCGGTGGGAGCTCAGCATCAGAGTGTCTTTCTCCATTTACTTCTGTCATTCTGGTATTACATCATTGTGACATATATGATGACACAATAATGACACAGCAAGGTTAAAGGGGATCTTAGGCTAAGGTTAAGGGGCCTATAGCATTGGTGGAAACTTACAAGGCTATTCACTAAAATCTGAATGCCCCATACTTAATGGTCCAAGTCTCTGGAGACTTGGCTATCAGAGCACTCTTACTGATATTGCAAAACGTGGGGAACTTTCCCACGTATTGTAATAGCTGACACAGACCTTCATTTAATATTGTTGGATAAGCTTTCCAAATTATTTAATATTTTTGGATTAACTTTTAAAAGATTTTTTTCAACATATTAAAATATAAAAAAATATATCACATATAATTAACCCCTTAAGGACAGAGCTTCGGAAGCTTGTCTTTCACTTTATGACAACGGCATTTTTTGCATTTTTTGCTGTTTGCGTTCAACTGCAATTTGCATTTGACTAATTTATTGCACCAACGCATATTATATACCTTTTTTAAAGGACAGAAAGGGCTTTCATTTGATGTAACATATATATATATATATATATATATATATATATACATGCTTATTTATTATAAAAAAAATAAAGAAAAATGCAAAAAAAATGAAAAATTTTGATTTTTTTTACAGTTTTTGCAATAATAATGTGTGCCTAATTAGTGCAGGTTAAGGAAAGTAATTAAAAATAAATTCATTTAGTTGTTCTGATTTACAGAATATATAATGTGTCTGGGATTTTCAGTTTTTTTTTGGTAGTTACAGGTCACAAAGCACAAGGAGTAAAATAAACTTTTAATATGGAGCGATTTTAGAATTTGGTATGTTTGTCTTGTAAGCTTTATAGCCATAAAAGAAAACAAAATTGCCACACAAAAGTATATATTTATATAAAGTAGACACCACAGGCTATTTACCTAAAGTTGTTTTGACACTTTCTACGTAGCCATTTTACCGCCAACCTCTGCTAAATATTGGAGTAAAATTGTGTTTTTTGGGGGTTTTCGCACACAAACTTATAACAAAGAACTTCTCATGTGTATTTTGTAAAGTTGGTGTGTGCTATTCCTGTACAAAGTTTTATTATGTGTTCAGTTACTTCTGCTGAGTACAACGGTACCCCCATTGTATGTCTTTGGCACTATTTTGTGAAGCTACTGTGCCATATAGGAGACCTGTCCTTTTCAGTATTCACAGTAGAATTTTGAGAGACGGATTTAATGAGCCTATGCTTCCATTTGGGGTATTATAACAGTTTGACTGTTCAAAAAAAAACCACAAAGGCCTACCATTTGTAAAAGTAGACACTCCAGGGTATCTCATAAGGAGCATATTGTGCCTTAACATGCCCCCATTTTTTTACCATTACATGCCAAAGTATGTGGTAAAAAATAATTTTGTGCATTTTTTACATACGGATTGCATTTTTGCTGGGCATTTTGTATATTTCATATGTGCCACTAAGTTCAAACCCCCCAAATTATGCTCAGCTAAGTCTTCTGAGTAAAAGGACACCCCCATTGTATGTCTATGGCACTATTTCGTGAAGCTACAGTGCCATATAGGAGACCAAGCCATATCAGTTTTTACCGAACTTTGAATTTTGACGCCGGGCCTAAGTGCAATTTCCAAGCATCTTCGCAGGTTTTAAATTCAAACTACCCCACAAAGGCCTACCATTTCTTAAAGTAGACACCCCAGGGTATTTCAAAAGGCATATTTTGAACCTTAGTGTGGGATCATTTTTCCGCTAGCGTGTACCAGGTGTAGTGGTAATAAGCGTTTTTTTCTGCCTTTTTGACACACAAAGTGAGTTTGCACAGTATATTTTGCAAACCATATGTGTACTACCACTGTATAATACTTCATATGTTGCTCAGCTATGTCTGCTGAGTACAAAAATACCCCCGTATGTACCTTTGCCAGGTATATGTGGACATCGGAGGGGCACATTTGGGACACAGCCATTCCATTTTTTTTTTTCCAACTTTCAATTTTTACGCTGTGCCCATGTCCCATTTTAGAGTATTTTACCAGGCTATATAATCCAAATACCCCATAAGGCCATACCATTTCTTAAAGAAGACATCCCAGGGTATTTCAAAAGGCATATTTTGAACCTTAGCGTGGGATCATTTTTCCGCTAGCTTGTACCGGGTGTAGTGGTAATAAGCGTTTTTTCTGCCTTTTTGACACACAAAGTGAGTTTGCACAGTATATTTTGCAAACCTTATGTGTACTACCACTGTACAATACTTCATATGTTGCTCAGCTATGTCTGCTGAGTACAAAAATACCCCCGTATGTACCTTTGCCAGGTATATGTGGACATCGGAGGGGCACATTTGGGACACAGCCATTCCATTTTTTTTCAAACTTTAAATTTTTACGCTGTGCCCATGTCCCATTTTAGAGTATTTTACCAGGCTATATAAACCAAATACCCCATAAAGCCATACCATTTCTTAAAGAAGACATCCCAGGGTATTTCAAAAGGCATATTTTGAACCTTAGCGTGGGATCATTTTTCCGCTAGCTTGTACCAGGTGTAGTGGTAATGAGCGTTATTAAATGTATTTTTTTACTTTTTAAAACTTTTTTTACTTTTTAAAACTATTTTTTAAACTTTTGTTTTGCTTATTAATTTTTTTAAAGTTTCCTAAACTTTCGTAAAACTTTTTTTTTTTTACAGATTTAACATTTTTCTAAGCTTTCTTTTTACGTTCACCCCTAACTAGCAGTAAGCAGCACTAACAGTAAATTCCCAATTTTCCCATAACTCCCACCCACCCCAGCTAGCAAAATATTTAATTATACAATATTTAAATTAGTTAATTAAATACATTCATCGTCAGGGGTTAAAAAAAAATTAGATCACAGTATAATACTGTGATCTGTATTTTGATCACTGTAGGCAGTGATCGACTGGCAGGGAAGGGGTTAATTTTTATTTGGACTGGGTAAAGGGTTTATTTTTTAAATTTTTTACTTAAACGTTATTAAAACTTTTTTTAACTTAATTTTTAACTTTTTAAAGCTTATTTTTAAACTTTTTTTAACGTTAACCCCTAGTTAGCCTAATACTAAATCCCCCAATTCCCCACTAACTTCCACCCTCCGCAGCTAGCTAAATTTATAATTTTAAAATATTTAAATTAATTAATAAAATAAATTTAACCCCTGAGGGTTAAAAAAAAAAAAAAAAAAAAAAAAAATAATAATAATTGGGGGGCGGGGCCGGACCGCCGTGCTGATCGGTCGCATGGCGGAGGAGCTCCTGAGAAATCAGGCCTTTGGGCCATAACAAGCAGCCATCCACACCCGCAAACAGCGAGACACTACTCACTCAGATGTGGGAAGGGTAGCGGACCCCGAGATCGGGAGTTGCGGGCCCCCCCACGGGAGGCCCGAGACTTCGGAGGCCGCGGCCTACTCTAGGGGAGGCAGGGTGGACGGCCGCTGCCCTGTCTCCCCACTATTCTGCCTAACGCTGGAATGTTGTGTGCCTGCCGGCCCCTGCACCCCCCCCCCTCTGGGCCGGGGGGGTTATCCCGGTCCACACTGGGGCGCACTCAAACCGACCTACAAGCTGAATAAAGGGCGCTGAACACGCAAGGCCCACAGCCCAAGATGGCGGCGACCCAGAGCACCTGCCTAACCACTCCTGCGATATGCCACAACAGCTGTCTGAACAATGGTACAGCGATCTCAGACCAAAGAGAGAAGGGCACCAAGAAATCCAGCGGGCCCTCTGCAACACGCACCTCCCTAGCCGAGATAATGGCTGGAGGGGACTCATGAATCATCGCCTGTCCAAGCGACACATGCACGGAGTTCCCCACAGCCTGATGCAGACCGGGTAACATGGGAGCTGACTACTCACCTCCTGGCATCTGGGAATAGACACTCATGGACGAAGCATGCAGCCGCATCTTGCCCCCACCAACTTCTCCCTGCCGGGGCCCGCATGGACACATAACAGCAAGACAGCTCTGCCCCAGTGGCCTCACTTAAGCCTGTTTCCCCTCACCCAAGACAACGAGTATACTCACCTTGCCTGTTTGGGACACTTAGCTCCATCACATAAGTAACACCCTAATACATGGTTTATCCTGCTTACTGTAATATAACTGTTTACCATAGTTGGGAATGCAGTGTCACATGCACATCAATTTGAGCATAACTAAACTTGTCGTTACTTCACTATACAAAAGATCAAACCTACAATACTTACTGTCTAAGCCTGAACCTGTTAATGTTGTATGCTTATCTGCAAACTAGCCTGTAACTACAAACTAAAAATGCGCTACTCTCTATGCCACAGTTTAGCCTGTTTACAAAATCTACTTGTACGCTGTTGTGGCGTCTTTCAATGCCTATGTACCTTCATGCGCAACAAAAATAAAGAATTAAAAAAAAAAAATAATAATTAACCCTCAGGGGGTTAAAAAAAAATCAGATCATAGTAAAATGTAATCGCTGCCAATTGATCACTGTAGTCAGTGATCAATTGGCAGGGAAGGGGTTAATTTTTTATTAAAATGGGTAAAGGGTGGCAAAGGGGGGTGGGATTTTAAATAAACTTTATTTTTTTAACACCAGGGGGCAGGATCAACACTGATCCGTCTCCCTGCACTTCACACTGAACCCGGAAGTGCAGGGAGGCGGAGGTGAGTATACAGAGCACATGTGCCCGCTCAGACATGCTGTCAGAGCGGGCACATGTACTGGGGCAGCCGGATCCGGTGCTCCCGGTCTGCCTCTAATGCAGAGGCAGACCGGAGCACCATTAACCCCACGATCGCCGCGATTGCGGCGATCTGGGGTTAATTTTAACGGGTGACGGACGAGGTCCGTCACTCGTCATTAACGCATTCCCCTGAGTGACGGACCTCGTCCGTCACTCGTCGTTAAGGGGTTAAATATAAGAATGTATGAAAATATCAAAATATTGGATCAAAATTGATCAATTTTATTGTATTGCAGATTTTTCTTAATTTTTTTGCGAATCTGTTTTCTTTTTTTAAGTTTCATTAGTTGTGTTGGCAAATTATGGATTTTAATTTGGCCTTTATGGGGGCTGAATTTAAGAAGGGTTAGAAGAAAGAAGACTAGAGATGGCAAGTATCTATTTTTTTTATATGTATTAGTCTTAACGGGGTGAGAGAAAGTAGTTAAGGTAACTTACTGTAAGAGAAGCTGGCTATAGGATTGGGGACCTCTAGTCACTCGGATGGGAACAATGGGATGTCCAACCCCCACTGTATAATTATTTAGAAACTCCACCCACCGGGACGGAGCTTGACCGCCAATGCGAAAAATTTGCATCCACCCAGAGCTCCGGGCAAACGACCGAAGTTAAGCATAAATATATGCTGCGACACAGCCGAGCTTACTGGGCACCTTACTCACCCACCCCACAGTGCTCTCTGTGGGTGCAGGGTTGGGGCATCATGGACTCTCCAGACGCACTCGCAGTGGCAGATCTGTCTTGCAGCCTAGCAGTTGATGCAAGGCACCACTACCAGCCTGGATCTGCACACACAAACCCTGTTGGATGGGCATAAGCGGGAAAAAACAAAGCAACTCCACTTACCTAAGATGGCGACTGCCTGCAGAACGACAACTCCTGCAAACTACTCTGGCTCCATACATCACAGTGGCAAGCTGCTAGCATGGTATGCTCATCTCTGTGCAGCATTCGGGTGGCAAATGCCAGAGAGGCTGGTGGAAGGCGTCAGACTGCCAATAACACTGCAGCAGCCTACCCCACAACAGCAACAGTGGAGAGGAGGGCATCCCCGTTGATAAGCACAACCTCACTCGAGATCAAGGAACCGGCAGACAGAACACGGAGGCTGCCACACAGCTGGACGAAGCTCTGCCCTGGCCCCTTTACCCCGGACTCACTCATCAAGCTACAAGAGTTGGCGTGGGGTGCAAAGCATGAACTGCTCCAGGGACTAATCTTACCCTGAAGGGTAGCCCAGCAGGTTTAGCCCAATCAATGCGCACTTGGTTTTAGTGAATTTTATACTGCAGTTTTAAAAATATAAAGGTATGTGCCCTCCAGTGCTTTAATCCACAACTGATCCCCAGAGCCTACACTGGGCCTTCGTTCTACTCACTGAGGGCTACTTATTGTGTAGAAGACCATCATCACAAATGCTGTGGCTTTATACAAATCTTGCATCCTAGCATTGGTCAATTTGTGCAAGTCGGCATGGGTCAGTGAGAATCCGTGTGTCTGCATGGGTCAGTGAGTGTGCATGGGTCTTCACAAAGGCCAAAGTTTTCATAAAACTTTTAAATTGTGGGAGTGTATCATTTATTTGCACATGCAGTATGTAGGCATGTATATTAGGATACAATATGTATATTATAGTATGTACTATATATATAAAATCCTTTATCTTAATCCTAGGTTTAACTCCTAAAAACAAAGCACTTCCTGTACCCCAGTACTTATTTTAGCCCATCTCTAATCCTAAACTCAATAATAACCATTAATAACTAAATAACCCTTATACCACAACTATGACCCCTCAGAATCTTTTAATCCTCTTTACACTAAACACCAGTGGGCTGGTGACATTTCAAGTTAGCGGTCACCAAACTGGACACATAGATTTGACTCGACCCCTAAACGTTTTTAAACATGAGTAGGTCTATGCGCCTCTATTACTTCAAAAATACCTGGATGATACCATATATAGGGAATATATGAGTAAATGAGTAAAATAAGTGTACTACAGAATTTAACCCCTAGATGGCACCAAAGGATTACTTGTAAATATTTTACAATAAAATGCTTGATAGAAATACTCTGGTAACAAAAAAAAAAGTTACATATTTGAGATTCAGAGTTATAAAATATTAATTTATAACAAAACTTTGTAACAAAAAAAAAAAAAGTGGCCAGGCAGCTTTAATGACAAGTACCTTCTGTTGTAGTGGTGCCTGTCACCATGTGACATAGGTGCTGGGCCGAGGGTTTTTTGGAGGTTTCTAACACTTAAGTAAGGCAGGCTCCTCTTCAAGGATGGGACAGCCATGTGGCAGACACCGGTGTCTGTGTGGTGCCGGCTAAAATTACAGGGGGTGGGGGAGAGATGAGGCAAGCACCACTGTTTGTGTGGTGCCTGCCTGAATTATAGAGGGGGAGAGCGAGCATGGAGAGGGGTATCCTGGTGCCCCACAGGCCATGATCCGTTTGGGTCCCCAGTGATGTCAGAAGGCATGGCAGCAACATGAAGTTCCTGCCGCTGATCTGCCTAGCATGGCAGCAACATGAAGTACCCCCTCGGGTCTCTAGCTCTTTTAGCCTCTGCCTGGGAACAGACTGACAGTGGCTGCGTCTTAAAATAAATTTTGTTCCTCAGTCCTAATAATGGCTGATATGCCTCTTGCTTTCCCTCAGTCTATTAAAGAGGGAAACCAATGTGAGAAGCTGTTCCTAACTTAATATGCTCTACAGACAGGCAGGAGGCAACTTGGCAGGAAGCATGAGTACAGAGAGGCAGATTAGCCATTATTGTGAATGAGGACCCAAAATCTGTTTTTAGATGCAGCCACTTTCAGTCTGTTTCCAGGCAGTGGCTAATAGAGCTATAGACCTGAGGGGGCTGGAGACATGGGGACTTGGGGATCTAAGGACGTGATAGAGCTGTGCTGGGAGGGAAGGAAGGAGCATACACTTCACAGTCTAGTTCAGGCTTCCCCAAACTACAGCCCTCCAGATGTTGCTGAACTACAACTCCAATGATTCTATGAATGAAATAGATAGGCTGAGAATCATGGGAGTTATAGTTCAGCAATATCTGGAGGGCCAGAGTTTGGGGAAGCCTGGTCTAGCTGAACTAGTGGAAGTGGAGTTTTGCCAACTCCACCCCTGGTTCAAACTAGTAATCTGTATAGTATATATTAGCCACACACACACACACTTTTACACACTGTGCCAAGCAGACTGCCAGACGTGGACATAACTTCTCAGGGCCTGGCTGGGATTAAACCTGGGTCTTCTTCATCCCACTCAGTGATCTTACCTAATCGCCACTTGTCAAGTTCATTTGAGTTCATTTCTCATGCTATGGTATCTGCATCACTAAGCCTGGACTACTATCACACCTGCACAAGGTCCCTGACTAAGTAGCTTATTAGCTACTTTTATAAGCCCTGCCTTGCCACTTCCTCCTTGTCAGATTGTTGTGTGACCTGTCTTGGAAACTGTTTAGTTCATCTGACTCCTGCTTTGACCTTCAGAACTGTTTACCGTATTTGCCTGAATTTCGCCTGCCCTGACCATTGGAACCGTACCTGACTGCTCTATTGGAATTTCCTTGTCTGTTCTGCGTATCCAGGAGTACTTTTCCTGCAAAGCCCCAGTGCAATGTTTCATAACTTTGGAGATTTCTTCCTAGAGTCTCCTCGGTTCGTGTTAAACTGCAAGGGTGTGCCTCTACTCATCACTTCGGACTCCCATCACCAGGTAAGATCATTACACACACATATGCAAATCAAGTGCTGTCTCAAGAACACCTGATACAACTAATCAAGGGCTTCATTAGTTGCACCAGGTGTACTTGAGCTGAACACTTGAAATACCTGAACTGACTAGGGGTTTGTTGAGTGTCACGTTTGAGTGCATGTTAGAAAGTCGAAAGAATGGTCCACATAGTTAAGAGAATAGATCATCTCCATTCACAAACAAGGAACAGGATACGAAAAGATAGCAAAGGTACTGAATGTTCCAAGAGACACTGTTGGAAGCATATTTTGCAAGTCCAAAGTTGAAGGAACAGTGGTTACACTACCTGGATGGGGCAGAAAAGGGTAACTAACAATAGCTGCAACCAGATGTCTTAGAATAAAGGTTGTGAAATACCCTCAAGTGACTGGAAAAGACCTGCAGCAAGACTTGTTGGCAACAGGTACTGAGGTTTCAGTGAGCACAGTAAGGCGCGTACTGAACTCAGAAGGTTTCTATGCCACAACTCCAAGACAAACACACTACGGACCTAAAAGCACATGAAAAGTTGGCTCCAATATGCTTTAAATCATATAAATACTCCACGGCGGTTTTAGGATTCTGTTCTGTGGAATGATTAAACAAAACCGGGACTTTTTGGCCCAATTGATCAGCACTATGTCTGGAGGAAGAAGAATGAAGCATATTCTGAAAAGAACACTCTGACTACAGTTAATCATGGTGATGCCCTGGGGCTGCTTTGCATCCTCTGGCACTAAAATCCTACAGTGTGTGGAAGGAAAGATGGATTCATTGCAGCAAACGGGTGCTCTACTAAGTACTAAAGATGCATGACATGAAGAGGTTGAATAACTGGGGCAGTCATTATAAGTTGCATTTTCAGTTGAATTTGGGGGAACCACTTGAAGCATTTGCTGTGTTGAGCTGTTGCTATTGCTTTTGTTTGATTTGTTCATTGCAAACAGCCACATTTTTACAATAAACCAGATTTCAATGGGGGTTGAACCATTTTGATTACAACTGTCAATATACACACACATATTTTTACACATATACACATACACACAGATACTTTTTACACACATACATCCATACTTTTACACACACACACACACACATATATATATATATATATATATATATATATATATATATATATATACATATATACACACACACATATATATATTACGCCAACAGATTCCGTAGCGCTTTACAATATTATAAGAGGAGGGATTTAGGACAATTACAAGAAAACTTACAGGAACGATAGGTTGAAGAGGACCCTGCTCAAACGAGCTTACAGTCTATAGGAGGTGGGGTGTGAAACACAATAGACAGGAAATAGCAATCAAAATAGGTTGGAGCGACGCAGAGCTGGAGGAGAGAGTAGAGTGCTGCTGTTCAGGAGGGAGCAAGAGACAGGTATGTGAGGTAGAGGTTACTCTGGGAGGCCATAAGCTTTCCTAAAGAGATGGGTTTTAAGGCACTTTTTAAATGATTGAAGACTAGAGGAGAGTCTAATGGAAGTAGGTAGGCTCTTCCATAGGAAGGGAGCCACCCACAAGAAGTCCTGCAAGCTTTAGTTGGCCGTACGGGTGCAAGCAGCGGACAGGAGAAGGTCATGGGCAGAGCGAAGAGACCAAGAAGGGGCATACGTATGGATCTGTGAAGAGATATAAGAGGGGCTAGAATTGGTCAATGCTTTATAGGTATGGGTTAGCACTTTGAATTGACTGAGGGGGGTGAGGTGTGAGAGTACCGACTAAAGAGGAAAATCAGTCTGGCGGCAGGATTCATTACAGACTGGGGCAATGCGGTTTTTGAGAAGACAAATTAGGAGATGGTTACAATAATCCATGTGGGAAATTACTAGAGTATGGACAAGCTTTTTAGTAGCATCTTGCGTAACAAAGGGGCGGATGTGGGCTATGTTTTTAAGATGGAATCTACAGGATTTGGTAACATGCTGGATGTGAGGCTCAAAGGCGAGGCCAGAGTCAAATATGACACCAAGACCGTGCGCTTGCAAGGATGGACTGATGTCGATACCACTGACTTCAAGCGAGAATGGAAGAGGAGGATCAGTATTAACAGGAGGAAAGACAAGAAATTCATTTTTAGATTTAGTTTTAGAAAGCCGGAGGACATCCAGTCAGAGATGGAGGAAAGGCAAGCAGTGACATGTTGTAGGATGGCAGGGAGGAGGTCTGGGGAGGAGAGATAGCTGGGTGTCATCAACATACAGGTGGTAGTGGAATCCAAATGAGGCAATAGGTTTGCCATGAGAGGCAGTATAAAGAGAAAATAAGATTGAGGATAAGAGGAAATCCACGAGAGGACCGAGTGATTGAAGAGTTTGAAGAAGGAGAGCATGATCAATGGTTTCAAAGGCAGCAGAGAGGTCAAGAAGAATTATTATGGAGTAGTGGCCTTTGGATTTAGCTGCGATTAGGTCATTAGTAACTTTAATAAGAGCAGTTTCAGTAGAGTGGAGGGGCGGAAGCCAGATTGAAGAGGGTCAAGGAGAGAGTTGAAATTGAGGAAGTGAGACATACAGGCAAAGACAAGTCTTTCCAGAAGCTTTGAGGAAAAAGGGAGCAGGGATATGGGACGATAGTTAGAGGGGGTGGACAGGTCGAGGGATGTTTTTTTCAGGATAGGTATTACAGTAGCATGTTTAAGTTCAGCAGGGACAATGGCAGAGAGAGCGAGCAGTTGAAGATGTGTGTTAAGGAAGGCATAAGACAAGGGGAGAGAGATCTGATAAAGTGAGATGGGACAGGATCAAGCGGGCAAGTGGTGGGGCAAGAGGAAAGGAGAAGAGAAGCCACCTCTTGTAGCAAGGGAGAAAGTCTGAAGGGTAGGAAAGGCATGATCTATGTGTTGAGAAAGAGTGGGGTGGGGAGAATTCTTTCCTTAGCTGTTCAATCTTGTCGGTAAAGCAGCATGCAAAGCTCTTGGCTGTAAGGTTAGTTTGAGGGGTGGCCACAGCAGGGCAAAGAAGAGAGTTAAAGGTGTCAAATAGATGCCTGGGGTTGTGGGAGCATGAACTAATGAGAGAGGAAAAGTATGACTGTTTGGCGAGGGCAAGGGCTGTGCTGTATTAACACAATATGAATCTTTAATGGAGAAAGTATGACCGGGTGCGAAACTTCCTCCAGGAGCATTCAGCACAACAGGAGCATCTTTGCAGGTAGCGTGTTTGGAGCGGCGCTGCGGCGTTCAAGGTAGAGGTGAGGCTAGTGTTATATGTGGAGATGGCCAATGAGGGACAGGAGAGGGAAGGGATGGATAGGAGTTGTGAATCAATAAGGCTTAGGTTGTTGGGTGAGGGGGTACTCTAGAGCAAATTATATATACACACACTTTTACAAATTATATATATATATATATATATATATATATATACTGTGAGAGAAAATGTGGTTTGGTAGTTGATGGCATATACATTAGGCCTGATTTACTGAACAGCAGCCTGAGGTTTGAGAGGTAAATGTCCCAGGGAGAGATGTTAGGTTTGCAAGATGCATTACTGGTACTCTGCAAACCACGGTATGGGTCCCTGGGGCGGAGCACTTGGAGAGCAGGGTGGGCCAGTGCTCCAATAGCACCAGCTGCTATGTAACAGTTGAACCAGAACTTTTATTTTGCTTTGTAGTATCACTTGTCTAATTGCACCTCACCTGTATCTGATCAATTAGCTAGCAGGCTTTTAAAAAGAAGGGATCAGCATGCTGCAGAGTGAGGGAGAAAAAAAAGCCAGCTAGGAGAGAAAAAGAACTATTGTGTTTATTGCAAAATTATTTTGTTTTTTTGAAAATTGGTAAGTGGGAAAGCCACCCAATTCCAGATAGTAATTACTCTGTTTAGTAATTGCTCAGACAAGAGCAAGGAATTTTGTTTTGTTTATTTTACTTTTGAAACACCTGTATATAACTTTCACCAAATAAATCTGAAAACAGAGCTGGATGTGTCCTGGACTTTCATTACCCTAGAAGGCTGTGGTTACAAGATCAGTGTCAAAGTCCTACCTGTAAAGGAGGTGGTTTGTTACATATGGTGGAGCATGCGGGCAGCCACATAAGCCTGAGGGTAGAAGTCATATAAAGCTCAACATGGAGGAAGTTATCAAGGCTCTGATCCAATCTACCTCTGTGCAACAGGAGGCTAACAGGAGAGCTGCAGAAAACAGTGCAGCCCTGCAGCAACTAGTGCTGGCCCAGGCAGAGTGTGCTAAAGTCCTGGCCAAAACACAGATGGAGTGCACTGAGTCCTTGGTGAAACAGATCGCTGTGACACAAGCGGAGATGTTTAAAGTAGCCCGTGAGGAGCAGCAAAAAGTCTACAACAGGAAATCCAAGCTATCTCTGAAAAGCTGAATGGAGACCCTGATGGAAGATACTAGGGGCCAAAGGTGATTCGGGTGAGCCACTACCTTCAGAAAATGACTGCATCAGATGATGTTGAGGTGTACCTTCTGGCATTTGAACGCACTGCTGAGAGGGAGGGATGGCCAGTTGATGAGTAGGCAAGCATACTGGCACCGTTCCTAAGTGGAGAGCCGCAGAAGGCATATTATGACCTAGAACCAGCGGATGCAAGTAACTACAGCAAATTGAAAGCTGAAATCTTGGCACGACTGGGTGTAACCTCTGCAGTACGTGCCCAAAGATTCCACTCATGGTCATATTCTTCTGACAAAGCCGCGCGTTCCCTAATGTTTGACCTTATACACCTCGCATGGAAATGGCTACAACCTGAAATCCATTCAGCTAGCCACATTGTGGAAACCTTAGTAATGGACAGTTTTTTGCGTGGTTTACCAGCTGCCCTGCGTCGCTGGGTCAGCCAAAGTGATCCCCATACAGCAGACCAACTGATTGCCTTGGTGGAAAGATATGTGGCTGCAGGAGAACTGCTACGTCCTACTTCACAGGAAAACCCCGGCAATCCTAAGCCCCAAGATTCTGCAAGACCTGGTAAGACTGTTCAAGGTTTAAGGGGAGCTGAAGAGCTTTGATAATAACCCTCATAAGTGTTGTGTAACTGTGAATGGAAAAATGTCTAGAGCATTACTTGATTCAGGAAGTATGGTTACATTGGTAGCAGAGTCTATAATACCTTGTGTAAAACCTGATCATGTTCAGAAAATAGGCATTATCTGTGTTCATGGTGATAAAAAAAGAATACCCCACTGCGGAAGTAAATATTGGAACCCAGTATGGGACTTTAACCCCTTAAGGACCAAACTTCTGGAATAAAAGGGAATCATGACATGTCACACATGTCATGTGTCCTTAAGGGGTTAAAGTACAGAGTGGGTGTAGTACCTAGATTAGCCCATGAGGTGGTGATAGGTAGAGATTTTACCCATTTTTTTGAATTATGGGCAGCTGTAGAAAAGACAAGCCAAAGTTCATCAGAAATAAGTCAGTCTGCTGAAGATATCATGTTCCCTTTCACCAATATTGACTTAGATTTTGACCACTGTGACAGACAAAGAAGGAGAAGAGAAAAATACCGCCCTAAACCAGTTTTAGTGGGAGATAACCCTGTTCAAACTACTGATGACCCGATTGGCACTGCAGAGCAGGACAATTACTTATTTGATGTTGGGATCAGTCCAGGTAACTTTAAAAGTGCTCAGTGGGAAGATCCCACTTTAGTGACTGCTAGAAATAATATCAAAGTTGTAAATGGGGTTGCTACTCAACAAGGGGAAGCATTGCCGTTCCCCTATTTTGAAGTACAAAATGACCTAATATACCGTGTAGAAAAGAAAGATTCAGATATCATTAAGCAGCTGTTGGTTCCCCAGACTTACCAAAAAAACGTACTAAAATTGGCTCACAGCCACATATTAGGGGGACACTTGGGAGTCGAAAAAACTAGAGAGAGGGTCCTTAGAAGATTCTACTGGCATGGAGTTTTTTCTGCGATAACTAACTACTGCTCCTCCTGGCCTGAATGCCAGTACAGGGCTCCTTTCAAAGCTTTTCGTGGTCCACTTGTACCTTTACCCATAATTGATGTGCCTTTTGAAAGGATCGCTATGGACTTAGTAGGGCCACTGCTAAAATCCGCTAGGGGGCCCCAGTATATACTAGTCATCTTGGACTATGCTACCCGATACCCTGAGGCCATACCCTTGCGTAATACCTCTGCAAAGTCAATAGCTAAGGAACTTATGTTGATGTTCAGTAGGGTGGGTATCCCTAAAGGAATCCTGACAGACCAGGGGACCCCTTTCATGTCCAGAGTCACAAAAGAGTTGTGCAGGCTCTTGCGGGTTAAACATCTTAAGACTTCAATAAACCAACCACAGACTGATGGTTTAGCAGAGAGGTTCAACAAAACCCTTAAGAGTATGTTGCGCAAAGTAATTGATGCAGATGGGGAAAAAATTGGGATTTTTTTATTGCCATATCTGCTATTTTTCATTAGGGAAGTTCCACAGGCCTCCACAGGTTTCTCTCCTTTTGAATTGTTATATGGACGACATCCCTGGGGAATACTAGATATAGCTAAGGAGACCTGGGAACGGGAGACTACTCCTCACAGGAGTGTGATTGAACATATTGCTCAAATGCAGGATAGAATGGCCACTGTCATGCCTATTGTCAGGGAACACATGCTAGAAGCCCAGCAGGCTCAGAGAAACAGCTATAATCGTAATGCTAGAGTCAGAGTGTTCCAACCTGGAGACAAGGTATTGGTTCTGGTCCCTACCGTGGAGAGCAAGTTCCTTGCAACTTGGCATGGACCATATGAAATAATAGAAAGAGTCAGTGATGTCTAGTGATGTACCGAACTGTTCACCAGCGAATAGTTCCCGGCGAACATAGCGTGTTCGCGTTCGCCACCGCGGACGAACACATGGGTGGTTCGATACGCCCCCTATTCATCATCATTGAGCAAACTTTGACCCTGTGCCTCACGGTCAGCAGACACATTTCAGCAAATTAGCAGCAGACCCTCCCTTCCACACCCTTCCACCTCCCTCCCAGCATCCATTTTAGATTCATTCTGAAGCTGCATGCTTAGTGAGAGGAGGGAAAGTGTAGCTGCTGCTCATTAGATAGGGAAATTGATAGCTAGGCTAGGGTATTCAGTGTCCACTACAGTCCTGAATGACTCATCTGATCTCTGCTGTAAGAACAGCACCCCAAAAAGCCCTTTTTAGGGCTAGAACATCAGTCTGCTTTTTTTTTTTTATTCTGTGTAATGTAATTGCAGTTGCCTGCCTGCCAGCTTCGGTGTCAGGCTCACAGTGCATACTGTGCCCATTTGCCCAGTGCCACCACTCACTCACTGGTGTCACAATAGCTTAAGCTTGACATTTAAAAAGAAAAAAAAAAATTTCACTGTAATAAATTGAATAGCAGTTAGTTGTCTGCCAGCTTCTGTGTCAGGCTCAGTGGATACTGTGCCCATTTGCCCAGTGCCACCACTCATATCTGGTTCACAATAGCTTATGCTTGACATTTAAAAATATTTTTTTTTTCACTGTAATAGATTGAATAGCAGTTAGTTGCCTGCCAGCTTCTGTGTCAGGCTCACAGTGGATACTGTGCCCATTTGCCCAGTCAGTGCCATCACTCATATCTGGTGTCTCTATAGCGTGCTTTTACAAAGAAAAAAAGTTTTCCAGTGTAAGCTAATAGCAGTCAGAGTCCTTAAAGCGGGTGTGTCAGGCTTTCAGCGTGTGCCCTGCAGACCCCTGCCAGTGTACTTTGACAGTTGCCACTCATATCTGGTGTCTCTATAGCGTGCTTTTACAAAGAAAAAAAGTTTTCCAGTGTAAGCTAATAGCAGTCAGTGTCCTTAAAGCGGGTGTGTCAGGCCTTCAGCATGTGCCCTGCAGACCCCTGCCAGTGTACTTTGACAGTTGCCACTCATATCTGGTGTCTCTATAGCGTGCTTTTACAAAGAAAAAAAGTTTTCCAGTGTAAGCTAATAGCAGTCAGTGTCCTTAAAGTGCGTGTGTCAGGCCTTCAGCGTGTGCCATGCAGACCCCTGCCAGTGTACTTTGCAACTCATAACTGGTGTCACAATAGCGTGCATTTAAAACCAAAAAACGTTTTCCCTGTTATAGATTGAATAGCAGTTAGTTGTCTTCAAGTGGGTGTGTCAGGCCTTCAGCGTGTGCTCTGCAGACCTCTGCCAGTGTACTTTGCCACTCATATCTGGTGTCACAATAGCGTGCATTTAAAACCAAAAAACTTTTTCACTGTTATAGATTGAATAGCAGTTAGTTGTCTTCAAGCGGGTGTGTCAGGCCTTCAGCGTGTGCTCTGCAGACCTCTGCCAGTGTACTTTGCCACTCATATCTGGTGTCACAATAGCGTGCATTTAAAACCAAAAAACGTTTCACTGTTATAGATTGAATAGCAGTTAGTTGTCTCCAAGCGTCTGTGTGTCAGGCCTGCTCATCTGCCCACAGTCAGGTGTCTGTCAAGGACATGTTTGAGCGTAAGAAGCCAATGTCAGAAAGTCACCCCCTTGCCCGGTGTCTGACAGCTGGCTTGTCTGTACTATTAGCCCGCCAGCTTTTACCATACAAGCTGGTGGAGTCTGAGGCGTTCAAAAAATTTGTAGCTATTGGGACACCGTAGTGGAAGGTGCCCGGCCGAAATTTATTTTCACAAAAGGCAATCCCCAACCTGTACTCGATTGTGCAAAAGGAAGTAATGGCATGTCTGGCACACAGTGTTGGGGCAAGGGTCCATCTGACCACTGATACCTGGTCTGCAAAGCATGGTCAGGGCAGGTATATCACCTACACTGCGCATTGGGTAAACCTGCTGACGGCTGCCAAGCATGGAATGCGTGGCTCTGCAGAGGAGTTGGTGACACCGCCACGACTTGCAGGCAGGCCTGCTGCCACCTCCTCTACTCCTCCTACTCCATCCTCTTCTATAACCTCCTCGGCTGAGTCCTCTTCTGCTGCTGTGTCTTGCTCCACATCAACGGCACCCCCCCAGCTCCCCAGGTATTATTCCACATCCCGGATACGGCAGTGTCACGCCGTCTTGTGTTTGACTTGCTTGAAAGCAGAGAGTCACACCGGACAAGCACTCCTGTCCGCCCTGAACGCACAGGTGGAAAAGTGGCTGACTCCGCAGCAACTGGAGATCGGCAAAGTGGTTTGTGACAACGGAACAAATTTGTTGGCGGCATTGAAGTTGGGCAAGTTGACACATGTGCCGTGCATGGCACATGTGTGTAATCTGATCGTACAACGCTTTGTGCATAAGTACACAGGCTTACAGGACGTCCTTCTTGTCTCTGTACTTAACTGCCAACAGCTCCTCTTGGCGCAGAGCTGAGGTCTCCCCCCTTCGTAGCCGGGTGCGTGCAAGTTGTCCTGGGAAACCTGTGCTGTTCTTTTTAATTGTGCCGCAAGCTACTGTATCAAAACAGTACAGTAGCTTGAACAAAGGGACACTTGTATAAAAATTGTCAGTATACAAGTGGTACCCTTTGTTCATCAGGGGGAATATCAGGTCCCAGACAATCTTGCCACTGGTTCCCATATGTTCTGGGCAACCTGGAGGGTCAAGGTGGCTATCCTTTCCCTCGTACACCCGGAAGGCCTGAGTATACCCAGTCTCGCTATCACAGAGCTTATACATCTTTACACCATACCTAGAGCGCTTGGAAGGAACATACTGCTTGAATCCCAGCCTTCCCTTATACTTAATCAGGGATTCATCCACGCATATATTCCTTCCAGGTGTATAAGCCTCTGCAAACCTGGCAGCAAAGTGGGTAATCAGGGGGCGGATTTTATACAGCCTGTCAAACTGGGGATGCTCCCTAGGGGAACACAGGCTGTTGTCGCCGAAGTGCCTGAAATGCAGAATC
Organism: Pelobates fuscus; assembly: GCF_036172605.1. Taxonomy (NCBI): domain Eukaryota; kingdom Metazoa; phylum Chordata; class Amphibia; order Anura; family Pelobatidae; genus Pelobates; species Pelobates fuscus. The sequence goes on from NC_086328.1 coordinate 70,544,159, forward strand.
ATTTTATACCTCTTCCTCGACATACATTGGGAGTAAATGGGGGTAGAGCAGATGGGGCTACTGCTCCAGTAGGAGCAGATGGAGGGCTTCTTTATGATGCCCATCAGCATAGTCAATGCCCAGAATCTTTTAAATTCTGGCACAGTGTGTATCTTTGCCAAAAAAGAGTCGGGATTTGTAGCTCGGAATTGATGGGCATATAAATTAGCTTGGGCGACAATGTTCCCCAATACAGGGATCTTTAGGACAGGTGTCAATCCATACCTGCCAAGTGACCCTATGTAGGGGGAACAGTCTCTATTCTGCTCTGTGTCAGTGTGTATCATGGTCTCTGAGGACGTGGAACAGTCTCTATTCTGCTCTGTGTCAGTGTGTATCATGGGCTCTGAGGACAGGTGTCAATCCATACCTGCCAAGTGACCCTATGTAGGGGGAACAGTCTCTATTCTGCTCTGTGTCAGTGTGTATCAGGGGCTTTGAGGACAGGTGTCAATCCATACCTGCCAAGTGACCCTATGTAGGGGGAACAATCTTTATTCTGCTCTGTGTCAGTGTGTATCATGGTCTCTGAGGACGGGGAACAGTCTCTATTCTGCTCTGTGTCAGTGTGTATCATGGTCTCTGAGGACGTGGAACAGTCTCTATTCTGCTCTGTGTCAGTGTGTATCATGGGCTCTGAGGACAGGTGTTAATCCATACCTGCCAAGTGACCCTATGTAGGGGGAACAGTCTCTATTCTGCTCTTTGTCAGTGTGTATCAGGGGCTTTGAGGACAGGTGTCAATCCATACCTGCCAAGTGACCCTATGTAGGGGGAAAAGTCCCTATTCTGCTCTGTGTGAGGAGGAGGAATGGGAAATGAGTAGCTCGGCATCCAACCTTGTGCAAATGGGGTCTTTCATGCTGTCGTGCCTGTTGAGGGACCCTCGTATAAAAAGGCTGGAGAACGACCTGTGCTGGGTGTCCACGCTACTAGACCCCCGGTATAAGCAGACAGTGGCGGAAATGTTACTGAATAACAAGTCGGAAAGGATGCAGCATTTGCAAAATAAATTAAAAAGTATGCTTTACACAGCGTATAAGAGTGATGTCACAGCACAACGGGAGTCTAACAGGGGAAGAGGTGAAAGTCATCCCCCTTCTCCCACGACCACGCCATATCTTCTAAGTGACCCTATGTAGGGGTAACAGTCTCTATTCTGCTCTGTGTCAGTGTGTATCATGGTCTCTGAGGACGGGGAACAGTCTCTATTCTGCTCTGTGTCAGTGTGTATCATGGGCTCTGAGGACAGGTGTTAATCCATACCTGCCAAGTGACCCTATGTAGGGGGAACAGCCTCTATTCTGCTCTTTGTCAGTGTGTATCAGGGGCTTTGAGGACAGGTGTCAATCCATACCTGCCAAGTGACCCTATGTAAGGGGAACAGTCTCTATTCTGCTCTGTGTCAGTGTGTATCATGGTCTCTGAGGACGTGGAACAGTCTCTATTCTGCTCTGTGTCAGTGTGTATCAGGGGCTTTGAGGACAGGTGTCAATCCATACCTGCCAAGTGACCCTATGTAGGGGGAACAATCTCTATTCTGCTCTGTGTCAGTGTGTATCATGGTCTCTGAGGACGTGGAACAGTCTCTATTCTGCTCTGTGTCAGTGTGTATCATGGGCTCTGAGGACAGGTGTTAATCCATACCTGCCAAGTGACCCTATGTAGGGGGAACAGTCTCTATTCTGCTCTTTGTCAGTGTGTATCAGGGGCTTTAAGGACAGGTGTCAATCCATACCTGCCAAGTGACCCTATGTAGGGGGAACAGTCTCTATTCTGCTCTGTGTCAGTGTGTATCATGGTCTCTGAGGACGGGGAACAGTCTCTATTCTGCTCTTTGTCAGTGTGTATCAGGGGCTTTGAGGAGAGGTGTCAATCCATACCTGCCAAGTGACCCTATGTAGGGGGAACAGTCTCTATTCTGCTCTTTGTCAGTGTGTATCAGTGGCTTTGAGGACAGGTGTCAATCCATACCTGCCAAGTGACCCTATGTAGGGGGAACAATCTCTATTCTGCTCTGTGTCAGTGTGTATCATGGTCTCTGAGGACGGGGAACAGTCTCTATTCTGCTCTGTGTCAGTGTGTATCAGGGGCTTTGAGGACAGTTGTCAATCCATATCTGCCAAGTGACCCTATGTAGGGGGAACAGTCCCTATTCTGTTCTGTGTCAGTGTGTATCAGGGGCTTTGAGGACAGGTGTTAATCCATACCTGCCAAGTGACCCTATGTAGGGGGAACAGTCTCTATTCTGCTCTTTGTCAGTGTGTATCAGGGGCTTTGAGGACAAGTGTCAATCCATATCTGCAAAGTGACCCTATGTAGGGGGAACAGTCCCTATTCTGCTCTGTGTGAGGAGGAGGAACGGGAAATGAGTAGCTCGGCATCCAACCTTGTGCAACTGGGGCCTTTCATGCTGTCGTGCCTGTTGAGGGACCCTCGTATAAAAAGGCAGAAGGAGAACGACCTGTCTGGGTGTCCACGCTACTAGACCCCCGGTATAAGCAGACAGTGGCGAAAATGTTACTGAATTACAAGTCGGAAAGGATGCAGCATTTGCAAAATAAATTAAAAAGTATGCTTTACACAGCGTATAAGAGTGATGTCACAGCACAACGGGAATCTAACAGGGGAAGAGGTGAAAGTCATCCTCCTCCTCCCACGACCACGCCATACCTGCCAAGTGACCCTATGTAGGGGGAACAGTCTCTATTCTGCTCTGTGTCAGTGTGTATCATGGTCTCTGAGGACGGGGAACAGTCTCTATTCTGCTCTGTGTCAGTGTGTATCATGGTCTCTGAGGACGGGGAACAGTCTCTATTCTGCTCTGTGTCAGTGTGTATCATGGGCTCTGAGGACAGGTGTTAATCCATACCTGCCAAGTGACCCTATGTAGGGGGAACAGCCTCTATTCTGCTCTTTGTCAGTGTGTATCAGGGGCTTTGAGGACAGGTGTCAATCCATACCTGCCAAGTGACCCTATGTAAGGGGAACAGTCTCTATTCTGCTCTGTGTCAGTGTGTATCATGGTCTCTTAGGACGTGGAACAGTCTCTATTCTGCTCTGTGTCAGTGTTTATCAGGGGCTTTGAGGACAGGTGTCAATCCATACCTGCCAAGTGACCCTATGTAGGGGGAACAATCTCTATTCTGCTCTGTGTCAGTGTGTATCATGGTCTCTGAGGACGTGGAACAGTCTCTATTCTGCTCTGTGTCAGTGTGTATCAGGGGCTTTGAGGACAGGTGTCAATCCATACCTGCCAAGTAACCCTATGTAGGGGGAACAATCTCTATTCTGCTCTGTGTCAGTGTGTATCATGGGCTCTGAGGATAGGTGTTAATCCATACCTGCCAAGTGACCCTATGTAGGGGGAACAGTCTCTATTCTGCTCTTTGTCAGTGTGTATCAGGGGCTTTAAGGACAGGTGTCAATCCATACCTGCCAAGTGACCCTATGTAGGGGGAACAGTCTCTATTCTGCTCTGTGTCAGTGTGTATCATGGTCTCTGAGGACGGGGAACAGTCTCTATTCTGCTCTTTGTCAGTGTGTATCAGGGGCTTTGAGGAGAGGTGTCAATCCATACCTGCCAAGTGACCCTATGTAGGGGGAACAGTCTCTATTCTGCTCTTTGTCAGTGTGTATCAGTGGCTTTGAGGACAGGTGTCAATCCATACCTGCCAAGTGACCCTATGTAGGGGGAACAGTCTCTATTCTGCTCTGTGTCAGTGTGTATCATGGTCTCTGTGGACGGGGAACAGTCTCTATTCTGCTCTGTGTCAGTGTGTATCATGGGCTCTGAGGACAGGTGTGAATCCATACCTGCCAAGTGACCCTATGAAGGGGGAACAGTCTCTATTCTGCTCTTTGTCAGTGTGTATCAGGGGCTTTGAGGACAGGTGTCAATCCATACCTGCCAAGTGACCCTATGTAGGGGGAACAATCTCTATTCTGCTCTGTGTCAGTGTGTATCATGGTCTCTGAGGACGGGGAACAGTCTCTATTCTGCTTTTGTCAGGGTGTATCAGGGGCTTTGAGGACAGTTGTCAATCCATATCTGCCAAGTGACCCTATGTAGGGGGAACAGTCCCTATTCTGCTCTGTGTCAGTGTGTATCAGGGACTTTGAGGACAGGTGTCAATCCATATCTGCCAAGTGACCCTATGTAGGGAAAACAGTCCCTATTCTGCTCTGTGTCACTGTGTATCAGGGGCTTTGAGGACAGGTGTTAATCCATACCTGCCAAGTGACCCTATGTAAGGGGTACAGTCTCTATTCTGCTCTTTGTCAGTGTGTATCAGGGGCTTTGAGGACAGGTGTCAATCCATATCTGCAAAGTGACCCTATGTAGGGGGAACAGTCCCTATTCTGCTCTGTGTGAGGAGGAGGAACGGGAAATGAGTAGCTCGGCATCCAACCTTGTGCAAATGGGGTCTTTCATGCTGTCGTGCCTGTTGAGGTACCCTCGTATAAAAAGGCAGAAGGAGAACGACCTGTCTGGGTGTCCACGCTACTAGACCCCCGGTATAAGCAGACAGTGGCGAAAATGTTACTGAATTACAAGTCGGAAAGGATGCAGCATTTGCAAAATAAATTAAAAAGTATGCTTTACACAGCGTATAAGAGTGATGTCACAGCACAACGGGAATCTAACAGGGGAAGAGGTGAAAGTCATCCTCCCCCTCCCACGACCACGCCATACCTGCCAAGTGACCCTATGTAGGGGGAACAGTCTCTATTCTGCTCTGTGTCAGTGTGTATCATGGTCTCTGAGGACGGGGAACAGTCTCTATTCTGCTCTGTGTCAGTGTGTATCATGGTCTCTGAGGACGGGGAACAGTCTCTATTCTGCTCTGTCATAAATAAATAAATATAAATATAAATAGTTTTTGTTTTTCTTTTTTCTCCTTTTTTCTTTTTCCTTTTTTTCCCTGGATTTGGGATTTTTTAAATTTTTCTATATTTCTATATTTTTCTATTTTTTCTAATTTTCTCAATTACAAGGATCATTACCAATTGTATATACATACTATGAACTTTACCCCACACAAGGGAGGATTCTGTATATTTTTTGTATATAGCTTATGTATTTAGGATGAAATGAATATTATTACGATTATATATACTTTTCATAAGTCAATTTAAAAATAATAATTAAATAACTAATAAACATTATGAATTTATTTCAGCATTAGCAACAAGTGTTATTTGAATTTGTCACCGATTAGAGTGCGGGATTCATATTTATTTATTTATTTATGATTGTGATTAGGAGGTTGTTCTGGGGTTAACCTCGAATACCTGCACCTACACGTAATTGAGTGCCAGCACACATTGTGATTTTTGTCTATTCTGCTCTGTGTCAGTGTGTATCAGGGTCCCTGAGGACAGGTGTCAATCCATATCTGCCAAGTGACCCTATGTAGGGGGAACAGTCCCTATTCTGATCTGTGTCAGTGTGTATAAGGGGCTCTGAGGACAGGTGTCAATCCATATGTCAAGGTGTCAATATGTCATATGTCAGGTGTCAATCCATATCCATTGTGATTTAGGAATGTTAGGTGATTTCTGCCCTTTATGGATTAAAACCAGACTCTGCATCAACTGTGTAATTTTCCATGGGAGTTTTGCCATGGATCCCCCTCCGGCATGCCACAGTCAAGGTGTTAGTCCCCTTGAAACAACTTTTCCATCACTTTTGTGGCCAGAAACAGTCCCTGGGGGTTTTTAAAATTCGCCTGCCCATTGAAGTCAATGGCGGTTCGCCCAGTTCACCGGTTCGCGAACGTTTGCGGAAGTTCCCGTTCGCCGTTCGCGAACCGAAAATGTTGTGTTTGCGACATCGCTAGTGATGTCAATTATAAAGTTAGACAACCAGGAAGACGAAAGCCTGAACAACTGTATCATATTAATCTGTTAAAGCCTTGGAAGGACAGGGAGGCCCTAGTTGCTTCAAAATCTTCAGAACCTCCAATAGCAGAGCCAGAGGTGAACATACCGGAGACTCTGTCTGTACATCAGAAGAAAGAGGTCAGGGATTTCATCAGAAGAAATAGGGATGTTTTCTCTGTAGTTCCAGGAAAGACTAAAATGATCAAACATGACATTATAACCGAACCAAGGAAAAGGGTTAATCTCAAACCTTATAGAATCCCTGAGGCCCGGAGGGAGGCTATAAACTTAGAGGTTGAAAAAATGTTAAAACTCAGAGTGATTGAAGAGTCCCAGAGTGACTGGAGCAGTCCTATTGTATTGGTGCCAAAACCAGATGGCACATGGAGATTCTGTAATGATTACCGCAAATTAAATGGCATCTCAAAATGTGATGCTTATCCCATGCCAAGAATTGATGAGTTGATAGAAAGTGTAACGCTCAATTATTGACAAGATGGAACACAACTGCAGATAACTGAAACTGAGAATGTTTTATTGCTTTAAATAAAGAAATAATCAATTCGAACTGTCTCTTTAATTCCTGGCAGAAAATAAGCAGCAGCAGAGTTGCAGTGGGTTTAGGATAAGGCAGAATTAGTCCAACCAGAGAGGAGTTCCCAAATAGATATAATAAATGGCAGTTGATTGATTAGTAATTATTGGAAACAGAGTTATTAGTTTAGGTGGAGGTGATAGTGAGCAAGCAGAGATGCAAGATAGGTATTATCCAGCTTGAGCCAATTTGTTTTACTTAGCTTTTGTAGGAGTGATAGTCCAAATTGGTGAGATAGATTCCCACAGTGGATCGAGTTACAGCAGGCAAGAGAATATCCAAAAACAGTTCCGAGGTCGTAGGAGAGGAGAAGGAGGGTAAACGATTAAACAGTCCGAGTCCGATACACAGTAGAGGTAATAAGTAATTCAGTTTTGAAGTTTCGCGGGAGCTTTCAAGTTGATCCAGCACTGTGGTGTTGACGCGGTCTCCCTATGTATCCTGGGAGCGACCGCGTCAGAGGAGGGGGAGTGGCCGCGCTCCGTCTACCCGGAAGTCCACGGTTAGCGAATGCCGGAAGGTCTGACAGAACCCCCCCCATAAGAAGCAGCCACCGGATGCTGTCAACGAGGTCTGGACGGGTAGCGAGCATGGAACGCGTTGATAAGTCGACGAGCATGTACCGCGGAGGACGACACCCAGGAATCTTCGTCAACTCCGTAGCCCTTCCACCGAATAAGATACTGTAAGGAACCACGATGGATTCGTGAATCCAGGATCCTCTGGACCTCGTATTCCTCTTCACCTTGTACCAGAATGGGATCAGGAGTAGTAAGAACATCCCTTAGGAAAGGGTCGGAGTGGTGTGGTTTAAGCAAGGACACATGGAAGACTGGATGAAGTTTCATGGTAGGCGGAAGTTTCAATCTGACCACGTTTTCGTTGATAATCGACAATATACGAAAAGGGCCAAGAAAGAGAGAACTCAGTTTCTTTGAGGGACGGTTGGTGACAATGTTCTTTGAAGAGAGCCATACGAGATCACCAACGTTGTAAGTAGGGGGAGGTTGTCTACCAGTATCGAAAAACTTTTTCTGAGCCCATGATGCATTTTTAAGGTTATCACGTAATTTGAGGAAGAGGGCAGACATGAAAGCGTTATGGTTGGAGACGTAGGGATTAGAAGAAGGAAGCCCTTGATCAGGAAATGAAGAGGGATGGAACCCAAAATTTGAAAAGAATGGAGTCATTTTGCTACTAGCGTGTACAGAGTTGTTGTATGAGAACTCCGCCATTGGTAACCATGTGATCCAATCATCTTGTAAGTGAGAGCAGTAACACCGTAAGTATTGTTCAACGCATTGGTTAACTCTCTCTGTTTGTCCGTTGGTTTGGGGATGATAGGCTGAAGACAATTTGCGTTGAATACGGAGGGAGGAACACATCTCATTCCAGAATTTGGAGGTGAACTGTGTTCCCCTGTCTGAAATGATTTCCTCAGGAAGTCCATGGAGTTTCACTATATTGTCGATGAATATTTTGGCAAGTTCAGATGAAGAGGGTAATTTTCTCAAAGGAATAAAATGGGACATTTTGGTGAAACGGTCTACCACTACTAGAATGGTGTTATGATGTTGCGAAGGAGGGAGTTCTACCAAAAAGTCCATTGAAATGGACTGCCAAGGTCTTTCAGGGATAGGTAGGCTTAATAATTGACCGAATGGTGGATGATGGTCAGATTTTGATCTCAGACAGGTTGGACAGGTTTTGACATAAGATTCTATGGTTTTGTCCTGGCGAGGCCACCAGTAATATCTTTTAGACAGCTCCAGTGTTTTCTTTGTACCAGGATGACCCGCCAAAGGGGAATCGTGAATCAAGGAGAGTATTTTATTCCTAAATAAGGGAGGAATATATAACCTGTTCTTGAAGTAGTAGATACCGTCCTTTTTTGATAGTTTGTTTTGTTTGGGAAGCTCAAGATCTTCTTCCTTAAGATGTTTAATATCATCTATTAATGACGAAATGATACCTATGATTTTAGGTGGGGGAGTTCCATTTTCAGGAAGATCTTGGTGAATTCTGGACAGGGCATCTGCCTTTTTGTTTCTGGATCCAGGTCTGTAGATAATTTGAAAATTGAACCGGGCAAAGAAAAGATTCCATCTTACTTGTCTGGCAGAAAGAGTTTTGTTAGAATGAAGATATTCAAGGTTCCTGTGGTCAGTATAAACAATTACAGGAGTGTGTGTGTCTTCAAGTATGTGTCGCCAGTTTTCGAATGCTGCTTTAATACTTAATAATTCTTTTTCTCCTATAGGATAATTTCGTTCAGCAGGAGACATAGATCGTGAGAAAAAAGCTACTGGATGGAGAGGATCTTGAGGCGTTTGGTGTTGAGAAAGGACAGCCCCGATAGCTGTGTCAGAAGCATCTGTTTCCATGACGTAGAGAAAAGCAGGATTCGGGAGTTGGAGAATGGGGGCACTTGTAAATCTCCGTTTTAATTCATCAAAAGCTGCTTGAGCCTTTTCGTTCCAAGCAAAGGAACGTTTACTGCTATTGAGCAGGTTAAGTGGATGAGCAACATTGGAGTAGTTTTTAATGAACTTCCTGTAGAAGTTGGCGAATCCAAGAAAACGTTGTAAGTCCTTTGTATTAGTAGGAGTAGACCAATTGACAATACAATCTATTTTGGAGGTATCCATACTTATTGAATGAGGGGAGATAACGTATCCCAAAAAGGTGATTTCATTAACTTCGAAAATAAATTTTTCTGGTTTTGCGTATAATTTGTGTGTTCTTAATCTGGATAATACCCATCTCACGTGTTTCCTGTGTTCCTCAAGGTTGTTGGAGTAGATGAGAATATCATCTAAGTAAATGATGACACAAACATCTAGGAGATCTCTGAAGATATCGTTTATGAAATGCTGAAAGGTTGCAGGGGCGTTACAGAGCCCGAAGGGCATGACAAGATACTCGTAAAGGCCATATCGGGTCCTGAACGCCGTTTTCCATTCATCATTGGCCTTGATTCTAACAAGGTTATATGCCCCACGAAGGTCAAGTTTAGTGTAGATGGTAGCTGTTCTTAATCTTTCGATCAACTCATTGATCAGGGGAAGAGGGTAACGATTCTTGATAGTTATTTTATTTAAAGACCTGTAATCGATGATGGGGCGTATAGTCTGGTCCTTGTTTCTCACAAAAAACATGCTGGAACGGCTGGTGAACAGGAAGGTCTAATGAACCCCTTACGGAGGTTTTCATCCAGGTATTCCTTGAGGGTTTTTAACTCTGATTCGGAGAGAGGATAAATGTGTCCAAAAGGGATAGGAGCACCAGGAACAAGGTCAATCGGACAATCATAGGGTCGATGAGGAGGAAGTGTCTCCGCTTCCTTTTTACTGAATACATCGGCGAACTCAGAATAGATGGAAGGTATAGTGGATTCTTCAGTAACTTGTAAAATGGGGATGTGTTGTAGACATGTTCCCTTACAATATGCAGAGTTAAAGGTGAGAGAGAAAGGAGCCCATGTAATATGTGGGTTGTGAGTCCGTAACCAGTCGATTCCTAATATAATTGGATAAAGAGGAGAATTGATAACATCAAAAACAAGAAATTCAGAATGGATATAATTAGTAGTAGTTCTTAAAGGGACAGTTTCAAAGCGAATGGGCCCCGAGGATATTAAGGAGCCATCAATAACTCTGACAGAGACGGAATTACGTTTTTGAACACAAGGAATTTTATTTTTTGTTACAAAGGATGAGTCCAGGAACACCCCATTAGCACCGGAATCAATAATGGCCTCAGTCGTAATTCTTTCTTTGTCCCACTGTAATATGAGAGAAACAGAGGAAAAATGAGAGGTTGGTTTAGAAGGAAGTACACTCATTACAGTCGTGGTAGAACCATGCTTACCGCCTCTGGGACGTTTCAATAGAGGACATTCTGGGACCACATGTTCTTGTGAAGCACAGTACATGCAGAGGTTCATTTGTCTTCTTCTGGTTCTCTCTTCTGGAGTAAGAGGACTTCTCAAAACCCCTATTTCCATAGGTTCTGTGGGAGTTATAGGTTTCTCAGGTGCCCTTGAAGAAGTGAAGGGTTTTTTCCATAGGGAGCTAGTGAGTGATTTCTCAGCTTTTCTTTCCCTAAGTCGTCTGTCAATGCTGATTGACAGTTGGATCAGAGTATTCAGTGTAGTAGGTAGTTCAGTTCTGGAGAGTTCATCCTTGACAGCTTCAGATAACCCAATACGGAACTGGTTACGTAGGGTTATGTCATTCCACTGAGTTTCTGGTGCCCATCGTTTGAATTCAGCAATGTAATCTTCGACAGGCCTGTTTCTTTGCTGCAGTGTTCTAATGGTTAGATCTGCAGTCGCTTGTTTATTAGGGTCTTCATAAAGAAGAGACATGGCTTCAAAGAATTCATCCAGAGAATACAATATGGGGTCATCATTCTCCAGAAAGGAATGAGCCCAGGCCATGGGTTCACCTCTTAAAAATGAAATAACAGAACAAACCTTAGATCTTTCGGTGGGATATGATCTAGGTTTTAAGGCAATCAACAATTTGCAAGAATTGAGAAATTCTCTGTATTGGGACCTGTCTCCAGAAAACTTTTCGGGGTTGGAGACAGCAGGGTCACTAGCCGAGTGTGTAACTGTATGAGGAGTATGTGTTTGCAAGTCCCTTACATAAGTAAGGATTCGTTCATTGGTGATCTGTAGATCTTGCATGCCTTGAGTAAGCGTATCCACTCTTTGGTTCAATCTAGTGATTTCAGAAGTGAGATCTGCTGGATCCATTAGAAGGCTGGATCAATCTGTAACGCTCAATTATTGACAAGATGGAACACAACTGCAGATAACTGAAACTGAGAATGTTTTATTGCTTTAAATAAAGAAATAATCAAATCGAACCGTCTCTTTAATTCCTGGCAGAAAATAAGCAGCAGCAGAGTTGCAGTGGGTTTAGGATAAGGCAGAATTAGTCCAACCAGAGAGGAGTTCCCAAATAGATATAATAAATGGCAGTTGATTGATTAGTAATTATTGGAAACAGAGTTATTAGTTTAGGTGGAGGTGATAGTGAGCAAGCAGAGATGCAAGATAGGTATTATCCAGCTTGAGCCAATTTGTTTTACTTAGCTTTTGTAGGAGTGATAGTCCAAATTGGTGAGATAGATTCCCACAGTGGATCGAGTTACAGCAGGCAAGAGAATATCCAAAAACAGTTCCGAGGTCATAGGAGAGGAGAAGGAGGGTAAACGATTAAACAGTCCGAGTCCGATACACAGTAGAGGTAATAAGTAATTCAGTTTTGAAGTTTCGCGGGAGCTTTCAAGTTGATCCAGCACTGTGGTGTTGACGCGGTCTCCCTATGTATCCTGGGAGCGACCGCGTCAGAGGAGGGGGAGTGGCCGCGCTCCGTCTACCCGGAAGTCCACGGTTAGCGAATGCCGGAAGGTCTGACAGAAAGACTGGGTAAAGCTCGTTATTTAACCACCTTAGATTTAACAAAGGGTTACTGGCAAGTCCCTCTCACTGAACGAGCCAAAGAAAAGACTGCCTTTTCAACACCAAATGGCTTATTTCAGTATACTGTATTGCCATTTGGGTTACATAGTGCACCTGCCACATTCCAACGAATGATGGACAGAGTTCTTAAACCCCCTGTTCGTTATGCTGCAGCGTATTTGGATGATGTTGTTATCCACAGCGCAGACTGGGAATCCCACCTCCCCAAAGTTCAAGCAGTGCTTGATGCTATTCCCTCGGCAGGCTTAACTGCCAATCCTTCAAAGTGTACGATTGGCTTGGAGGAAGCGAACTACTTGGGGTATTCCATTGGGAGATGATTGGTTAGACCACAGACTGCCAAAGTGGAAGCCATCCAAAAATGGCCACAGCCGCTTGCGAAAAAACAAGTAAGGGCATTTTTAGGCTTAACTGGTTACTATAGGAGATTCATTCCAAATTTTGCTACTATTGCTGCACCTCTAACAGACCTCACTAAAGCAAAGTCGCCTGTTATAGTTAAATGGTGCCCAGAAGCTGAAGTGGCCTTTCAAGATCTAAAGGAAGCTATCTGTAGCCAACCTTTCTTAGTCACCCCTGATTTTTCTAGAGATCTTAAGTACAGACCGATGCTTCTGAAGTGGGATTAGGGGCAGTCCTTTCACATGAATACCAGGATGAAGAACACCCTGTCTTTTTTTAAGCAGGAAGTTGAACCCACATGAGAAGAACTACTCCATTCTTGAGAAGGAATGTCTTGCCATTAAGTGGGCATTAGACTCTCTTAAGTACTATCTGTTGGGGAGAAAGTTCAGATTGGTGACGGACCATGCACCGCTTACGTGGATGTGTCAAAACAAAGAGAATAACTCCAGGGTTCCTAGATGGTTCCTGAGTTTACAGTCTTTTAATTTTACGGTTGAACACAGGGCTGGTCTAAAACAAGGAAATGCTGATGGGCTTTCCAGGATACACTCTCTGTTGTCCATGGTTGCTCATGACAGTAAAATCACAGTGAGAAGACGCTGGACGTCCATAGGAAAGCATTAAGTAATGCTTTCCTATGGGTGGTTTGAATGCGCGTGGCTCTTGCCGCGCATGCGCATTCGGCGCTGACGTCGGCAGAGGGAGGAGAAGGGGTTTTAACCCCTTCAGCCCAGCAGGAGGAAGGCCCTGAGGGTGGGAGGGACCTAATGAACCTATAGTGCCAGGAAAACAAGTTTGTTTTCCTGGCACTATAGTGGTCCTTTAATAGAATAATTTTTCACCTTTATATTGTGCAATCAATTGGCTTTGTAATTAAGCTTTCATTGAGGTTTTATGTCAATACCCAAGGAATAAATTAACTCTGAACAACTAGAGATTCATCAGAATTCAGAACAGAGGACTCTTAAGAAAGGGATTAGGAACAGAACCAAAGCTATCTTACAGAGTTCAAGGGGAGGAGAGAGAGAGCAGAGTTGATCTAAGCCAAATGGGCAGCAGGTAGGTTCCCTCCAAAGGCCACACCATGGGAGAACTACACCATAAGGACGTTCAGAGGGGGGCCTGAGGGGCAAGAATCTCCATCCAAGGGTTCCAGTGCAATAAAACACTTTAGCAAAAGGTTGTTTTTACACGCCATTTCCAGTGTTGATATTCCCTCTGTGCTGCTGGCCTCTCCGCCTCCTGCCTCATCATAGAAAAGCATTAGTGACATGATGCGCATCCAATCTAATCCAGTCAAAGCACTGAAAGCATATAAGCTGCATTTGGTGACGTTTAACATCTTCATGGACGTCAAACATCACATGACTTAATTTCACTCACTAAAACTACAGGGCCACTTCACCTAGACCATTTCATTTAGATTAAAATGGGTGCATTTAGTGGTCTTTTAAGCGAATGTATCTGGGTGCATTTAGTGGTCTTTTAAGCGAATGTATTCTTTAAAAATGCCATTTTGTGGTTTATTCACAAAGCAGTTCATTGTTGTGATCTGAAATCCAAATGGCAAAATTTAGGCTAAAGTATCTAAACTAAACCATCTTTTGACAAATGTAGGATTTGTAGACAAGAAAGAACATGGGTTTAATTAACAAGAAGTCATTTTCACATTTTAGGTCAAAACAGTTATGCTGGAATAATCGTTCTAATTTGATATTTTACCTTATCTAATTTTAGACATAGAATTAAAATTAGTATGTCTCTTACCAAAATGATGTATTTGGTGAATCTTTATCGTTGGTGAATCTTTATGTGCTGGCTGAGACCTGAGCTGTGTTGGGTAGTTATAGGCTTGGTCAATGACATCATAAGGACAGTGTGACATCACTGAAGAAATGGATAAAGGTACACCACTGGACACTGAATACATAACATGTTAAGGAGAGAATTTATTTAAAGCAAGTTGATGCCTCATAGAGAATTAAATTTAACTTTTGTTTCACGCAATCAAAATTTAAGGAAATCTTAAAGTGATTGAGCTAGATATTTCCAGATTTATTCATAAAACAGTGTATTGAAGGGATTTGCACCAAATAGCAACACATTATCCCAAATAAAGCATATTTTGAAACCCACACGCTTTGTAGGCCAAAAAGAACATGTGTTTAATTAGCTAATACATTTCACATGTTATGCCAATAACTGTTTTACTTGGAAATAAAAAATATTCTAATTTGCTATTATTTTAATTTGTCTATTTTACCTAGATTTAAAATTATACCAAAATAATAAATATGCAGTACTAGTAATAAATAAAGAATTAATAGCTGTAGTCCTTCTCCCTACTCTGTATGAACCTCCCTGGTGTTTAAAAATTGTATCAGTCTATCTAATGTACTTGACTAGTTAATTTTGATTGTTAAAATATTAAGGAGATCCTACTGGCAATGCATACCAGTACCAAAAAAGGGGGGTGGTGAGGGGGTTGGCACTTCTTAGGAATGCACATGGAGTATTATTAAGTATAACCAAATAACATTTATTAGTAATAATTTAGACTCTCGAAAGTATCCTATTATTTAACTCAGGATGATAAGGGGAAAATGATAACTTCTCTAGAGTAAATTAACAACAAATCTACAAAGTTCTATGCAGCTCTCTATAACCATTTCTCCCCACCACACAGACACAAATACACATCATATATTGGAAATTCTGAACTATTTGTAATCTTTGGAGCTGCCGTTTTTGACTGCATAGGTGGTTGACACACTCAGCTCTCCTTTTTCAAGAGATGAGATCCAGGTCATGTCAGTACTTAAAGAATGTAAAGCTCCCGGTGCAAATTGTTTTGACAGCATTCACCACAAGTCCTTCCAAGAGGAACTAGTGCCCTTCCTTGAGGTCCATTTTATTGATTTTATGAAAGGGGGGAACCTGAGCCTTAACATGACCTTGGCCAACATAGTCCTAATACCAAAACAGGGACGTGACGAAACCCAAGTGACCAGTTATAGACCCCATTTCATTAATTTCGACAAAATATTGGTCTGCTTGCTCAACCAATTGACGGGCCCTTTACACTAACATACAAGCCCAAACACAAATTTCGGGTTTAAAACCTAGGCCATTCTCAATTAGTAATGGCACTAGTCAGTGATACCCTCTGTCACCCCAGCTATTTTCAATTACCTTACACGCTATTAATTATAACTATTCCGCTTCCCTCCATTCATCATTTGACTTTGGCTCTTGAGACCTTCGGGAGCTCTCTGGGTATAAGGTTCATTTAACAAAATCCTCGGCTATGCCTCTCAACTATTCGGCTGTGGACACGGCACTCATTATGTCATCCTATCCCATTAGATTCACGATGGAATCCTTCAAATATCTTGGGATCACTGAAGAGGCTGACCCTAACAAGCTTCATATAGTAAAATGAAGGTACTTGAGGACAACAAGTGCCTCATACACACACCACTCCCTGTGTACAAATGGTATCAATAAAAAATGGCCAAAAAAGTTAAGAATACTTATACATGTGCAGATGTATGCGGATAATATTCCATGTGATAAATTCCTACAACAACACAAAAGAACAGTACATAGTATAGACTGTATTTACAAATAAATGAGTATAAAAGTAATTGGGTACACTCACGAATTCCAGAGCTGTGCCAGGCTCTGTATATAATGCCCAAAGGTGCCTCAAAAGGCTATGTAGAGGATCTTGAATGGTGTCCCCCAAGACTCAGGAGAAAGCAGCAATGATGATATTAAAAATAAACAAATTTCTTACAATAAATGTTAAAAAATAAACTGTGCAGGTCCCATATGGTGACACACAAGCTCACAGCTATGCAGACGCGTTTACAACTCAGTCCGAGTTTTCATCAGTTCATAAAGACCAGCTGCTGTTCCTTTTGAATTTGCCGCTTCTATGGCTGCCGGTCACGTGGGCAGAAGTTCGGCTGACCGGCGTCTGATGTCACTTCCGGTATTTTCGGCACTAATTTCATTAGTTTGATTTGATTCAGTTAGTTTGCCCAATTGAAGCCAAATGCTCCATGTTGTAAATGGGCACCTATAGTAACTCGTAAAGTGCATGTAAATAGACAATTCATCATGGTATAAAGTGACATAGTAATATGTGCATCTATAAAAAAGATAACAATAATCATACATATATCTTCTCTGTAGATCCCCTATTGGGCAAACAAACTGAATCAAATCAAACTAATGAAATTAGCGCCGAAAATACCGGAAGTGACATCAGCCGAACTTCCGCCCACGTGACCGTCAGCCATAGAAGCGGCGAATTCAAAAGGAACAGCAGCTGGATGATCTTTATGCACTGATGAAAACTCGGACTGAGTTGAAACACGTAACAGTCAATTAGAAAAGTACAGTCCAAAGATATTATATAAAGGTTTGTCAGAAGTCCAGTTTTTAATGATGAGGCGTAGATCTTGATGCCATCTTGGATGAGGGAATATGGAGAGGTGGGAGGTAGAGGAAAAACCATCTTTGTAGAGGGAAAAAAAATTATATTTATTACATACAATAAAAACAGATTATTGAGAAAAATCGAATATAGAGAAAAATCTTTAGTTGTGAATGGGATGAATATAATTAAGGTTAAAAATTATAAATATACTAAAAAATATAAATAAGAATAAAAGTACAAATTGGTGGATGAAAATTGGAGTAATAATGAAAACATTTAAAAAAATAAAGATTAAAAACAAAAAATAAATTAAGATCTAAAAATAATAAAAATTTAATTAATAATGAAAATAAAGAATTGAATAGAAAATGAGTAAAAATAGGTAAAAAGATAAAATAGATAAAATAAGAATAAAAAGCAATAAATATATAAAATAGAGATGAAAAAATAAAGCATATCAAGTTAGAAATAAAAATTACATTTAAATAAATATAAATAAAAAATGTATAAATAAAAATAGAAATTATAAAAAAAAAATGGAAACTAATTAAAATAGAAATAAAAATGTACATAAAAAATAATTAATCCCTTCCCAACCGCGGATTTTCCAGGTGCGTCCAACATAAAATGGTTGTTAACGACCTGGTACGTCCGCGGCAAAAATTACCCATATGCTTACCTGAACCGGCGATCCCAGGTTGGGGGGGACTGCACTTGACCCCAGCAGTTTCCCTGCAGCAGCTCTGACCTCTCCGGCACTCCAGGGCAATGTGATCACCATGATCACATGGCCGCAACAGGAGTCTATGGAGGAGTCTATTGGAAGGCAGGGCCTGAAGTTGTGGAAGGGGCTATGACCCTTTAAAAGGGACTCCCCCCTCCTACCTAACTTACCTACTGGTCCAGACGTACTTCTGGGCTGGACTTCCAGTTCTCTGAGGGATTTCAGTTGCAGCTCTCAACCTCCTCCTGACAGCTCGCCAGGGCTTCGCTCCCTAGAACACTCTGCCGCCCGTCATGGTAATTTTTCCCGCCGAACAGTAAGTGAGCAGACCAGTATCATTGTACCTGTCTGCAGCTTAGAAATAGCCCGACCCGCCGAGGTCTACGGCTACCATATACCACTGGGGTACAACAGACCCCCCACCGACCCAGGTCACGGAGGTCTAAGGTACCCCAGCACGGCCTCCTCCAGCTGATTTCACCTTGTCACCGGGCGGCAGATCAACAGTGAGTACAGACGGGTACAGAAGTACACCGTCTGGGTCTCACTTAACCCCTTAAAGACACATGACATGTGTGACATGTCATGATTCCCTTTTATTCCAGAAGTTTGGTCCTTAAGGGGTTAAACGGCACGATATTTCTACCCGCTGGGGTCTCAGTTAATTGCCATCAGCCGGCTTCCCCCAGATGTGTAGTATGTCCAATTTGTTGTTTTAACCATGTTAATGTCCCCATAAGGGTCCACCCTCCCCCCCCCCCCCCCCCCCCCAGCAAGAGGGGCACAGATCCCAACCCCCCTACCCTAATAGTAGGGAGACAGAGGGCCTTCACGCCGGCTTTTCCAGCTCCCAAACCTCCTCCCCCAATATTAGAAACCCAGGAAACCTTCACGCCGGCCTCAACCCCCCTTCCCTAACAGCAGGGACACGGAGGTCCTTCCCAACTCCCAGATAAACTGTAAACGCAACTTCTGCAATGTTTTCTCAACAACTGGTTTCAATTAAACGATCATCCCCCCCTCCCCTATCAATTGTGGACAAGGTGGCATGGCACAAACGGCCAACAGGCTCTTAACTCCCACCCCCCCCAACGACCGGGGCACGAAAGGGGTTACTCACCCGTCCAAAGGCAAGCACGTTCAAATACAGCACTGCAACCGCAAAGCAGGCTGTACACTAAAACGTAAGTCAAACTAACATCACGCTCAGGCAGTCAAAGTTGAATTAAAAAATATGTGGCTGGTTTATAAAAGAATACATTTGTGGGCAATTATAATATTAGAATATTACATATGTGACTGGTTATAAATAAAAATTATAAATATGTGGCTGGTTTATAAAATAAGATTAATTAATATGTGTCTGGTTATAAAATATGAATAACAATATGTGGCTGGTTTCATATAGGGTATACAGGTAGTATACAGGATGTTTTATATGTATATATATATATATATAAATATATCTAACTCAGGATGGTGCACAGCACTGCGCCACCTGGTGGCCATGCTGCACTTAGCCTACAAGTAACATCATACCCCTGCATATTTAAATATAAATTGTAGCTTATATATTTTGCTTATAACTGGTATGTGCATTGGGTATCAAACACTAGTTCTCAAGTCTTACATGAGGTACACGCAACGGTATATGTTAAACTCGTCACACCCCCTCCACAGTTCAAAGACTCATCCTTGGTAAGCCCACATCCAGCAGATCACCCCCTCGCGCCAACCATAGATAGAGCCGACCCAGCCACTTGGCAACTAGCAGGGACTCACTGGTCACCAGTCTAATGAATTGTTTCGCCATTCGGCACTAGTTAAAACAAATGTGATGACATTTCTATTCCAAATACTCCAACTAAGACTGCCTCCCCTACACGTAAAGGGGACAACAGCAGTCCATCTTCAATTAGATCGGGGACCATCCCACGAATCACGGCCGAATTCCGCAGGGAAACATACCCTTTACAGCTACTGCCCGCAAAGCAGAACTGTTCAGGCTAATTCAAGCTAATACTAACAATCCAGACACAGGGGGAAAGCACAAGTGGCTCAAGCAATGCCAACCTGTATACCAGGATCGCCTCTATAGTAACATCCATGAGGCAGATGAACGATAGACTAGAGAGACTGGATACCCGACACCAGAAACCACTCACAACTGATATTCCGTGCCCTTCCCATTCCCAACCCGGCAACTCTAACACGCCCATCATCTTAGGGCCTCAGGGGCGTATTAGCCGCGAGGCTAACAAGGCATTTGCCTTGGGCGGCATTTTCCAGGGGGCGGCAAAAAAAGCCGCCCCCAAATGCCCAAGGCAAATGTCTTGTTAGCCTTGCGGCTAACTGACATGCCGGCGGGCTCCTGGGCGGTCGGGCGGCGCTGGTGGGCGGCCGGCGAGGGAGCACATCCCCTGAGCTGTCTGCTCAGCTCCCTCGCCGGCCGCAGAGTGAGGCTGGGAGCCGGAGCCGGAATATGACGTCATATTCCGGCTCCCAGCCTCACTCTGAGGCTGGCGAGGGAGCTGAGCAGACAGCTCAGGGGAAGTGCTCCCTCGCCGGCCGCCCGCCCGCCCGCCAGGCAGCGCCGCCCGATCGCCCAGCAGCCACTGGACCACCAGGAAGGAAGAGACATCCCCCCCCCCCCAGCATTCCCAAAGGTAAGGAGGCTGGGGGGGGGGGTAAAAAAAAATGTGTTAAAAATAAATTTAAAAAAAATGTGTTCAAAAGAAATTAAAAAAAATGTGTTCAAAAGAAATAAAAAAAATGTGTTCAAAAGAAATTTAAAAAAAATGTGTTCAAAAGAAATTAAAAAAAAATGTGTTCAAAATAAATTAAAAAAAATGTGTTAATGTGGGTGGGTGAGTGTGTGTCTGTGTCTGTGTGTGTGTCTGTGTCTGTGTGTGTGTCTGTTAGTGTGTGTGTCTGTTAGTGTGTGTGTGTCTGTTAGTGTGTGTGTGTCTGTTAGTGTGTGTGTGTCTGTTAGTGTTTCTGTCTGTGTCTGTTAGTGTGTGTGTGTGTCTGTTAGTGTGTGTTTGTCTGTCTGACTGTGTGTGTCTGTTAGTGTGTGTGTTTGCCTGTGAGTGTGTGTGTATGTTAGTGAGTGTGTGTGTCTGCTAGTTTGTGTCTGCTTGTGAGTGAGTGTGTGTCTGTTAGTGTGTGTGTTTGCCTGTGAGTGTGTGTGTATGTTAGTGAGTGTGTGTGTCTGCTAGTTTGTGTCTGCTAGTGAGTGAGTGTGTGTCTGTTAGTGTGTGTCTGTTAGTGAGTGTGTTTGTCTGTTACTGAGTGTGAGTGTGTCTGTTAGTGTGTGTGTGTTTCTGTTAGCTAGTGTATGCGTATCTGTCAGTGAATGTGTGTGTGTGTATTTAGAATGCGGGGCGGGGGGAAAGGTTGGGTGGGGGCGGCGCGGGGGGGGGGGGAAGGGGGGTGCCTGAGTTTTGTCCTGCCTAGGGCAGCACAAAACCAGGATACACCACTGTAGGGCCTCAAGTCATTAACCCAACCATATGGTACCAGCAACCTAAAGAAGGACATCCTGGAGGGCAAGGACGTTAATCTCGTCTCACTTCTCATTCCCTTCCAGGATGTCACAGAGTACCAATCATACACCTGGGGCGATATCTCAGTGGTCCTTAAGGTCTAGAGACACAAGACTGAGGAAATTATTCATCAGTATAATTATAAACCTTCATGGTCTTGTGTCAGTACAGACACTACTGCATTCCACAGGTCTCAGCCTACATTCCTGGCTATTGTGTTCGGTATGTCTACCCTCAGGTCATGGGACTCAGCAGGTATTTAGTATATTTAGTCATGGCATTTCAGCACCTCACATCATGTTCCCCGTGTAGAGCCTACAATGAAAGTTACTGTACGATATCAGTATGGCCATATTTCAGTTATGGCTACGCTGTCATTACCAGTAACTTTCAACTGATCTACAACTAAATAACCACCAAACCCACCCCATTAAAGTCCACTCAGACTTACGTTACCTCCCAGTACCACAGGAACTACATTGGGCCGTGCTCAACCTCTCATGCATAAGTGCTCACACAAAGCCATCTATGTACCGTTGGCCTATGTATCTATGTACCGTATGTACCGTTGGCAACATAATTCAGGTATCCTTAGGGGACAAATACGTCCTATTGGCAACCCCTCATTTGAGCACTAAGTTCACATATCTGCTGGATAGAAATGTATGCGTAAAGTGCAGCTATCTCACAGCTTTCTACCTGTAAATCAACACGTCTTATAGTATTGTACTTCTGCTATATCTTGCACTGTCCACATATGGGTCATTTAAGTTTCACGGGGTCGACCTTACTAGCCAACCGCCACGGGGCTTACAGAGTCAATTCCATACTGGACTATTCCTACATCACCACTGCGTATTAGACCAGTTCATATACATCATATTATACTGTCCTTCCCGCTTTCCTGGCTATTTGACTGCTCGGGCAACCATAGTACATGTTACCACAATAGCCATACACATGCAATGCTATTGTACGGCCTTACCCAACATTTAGGCTGGTAAGTAATTCCAGCTTACAGGGGCAACCATGACCTTAGCATACTACGGCCAAATTTATTCACAACCACACTATTTATATGTTGCATACGACCCACCAAAGGGGCTATCCACTAAAGAATAATGGCAGCCCCTCATTTGGGCTATTACATACGGCATAGGAATTACAATTTTGGCATAAGTTTGCAATTTTGTCACAAACCTACCGCAACAGGCCTCTACACGTGGCCCTCACTAGGCCATCACTCTCACGTTACATACGACCCACTGCGAGCAAGCCACTATGATTCAATTCTCACCCACAGGGGGCAATTACATACGACCATGGTCACGTTAGACCACTCAAATCCTCCCTATATGGCCCTTTTCTCTGCATTTACAACTACAGTCACAGACACTTACATGATCTCCAATATTAGTTCCCGCTGGTAAACTAGAAATGTCCCATATACTTCATACATATTTCAGGTTCTTCTAGCGGAAGGACGCCCAGCAGGAACTCACCAGGCACAATATATTTAGGTGTCTCTTCCCTATACATATATATATATATCTTTAACTAGGGTCATCTACATATGTTGTCACCCCGATGCAGCGGCTTACACAGGGCTTGCTACAATCTCAGGGGACAGTTGGCTATGGGGTAGGTGGCCGGGGAAGTAAGCAGATCGAAAGGTTCCTTAAAGAACACTGCATGCCTATCCATTGTAGCCGCTACAGCTATATTGGGTAATTTATGGGCAAGCAGACCGGTTTGCGGTCTGACAATTTGTCAATTGACCACGTCGTAAACAAGTCCGGTCTTGTATCCCTTATTATGAATTCATCGGACGACTAACGTAGGGGAAGCCTGTCACCAATTTTTATCTGGTATGTTACCACGTACCAGGCAGTTACAATACAGCTGCTGACCAGTTATCTAATCTTCAGTTTCAGGCATTCAGGAGGTCCCTAACATCTACCTCACTGATAGCCACGATTGCTCCCCAGCTCCAAGAATACCTATGGAATAGAAGAGTTGCTAAGTCACAGCAGGAATTCACACAGTTGGCCCTCAAAGAATACGCACACTGGTATGCCAGAGCTTACTGCATATATCGAAGTTCAGGTCAGATCACCACCTTACAAACTAGATCAAGAATACACGTTGGGGACTTTCGCCACTTTTGCCACATTAAAAAAAAATGTCACACAACACTATTAAGTTATATCTCCCGGGCACTCAACACCACATGTTCTCAGTTACAAACACCATTCTCCAAGCCGCCATATACTTGGCTTTTATTGTTTCCCACGACCAGAGAATTTACCATCACAGGGCAACACGATTCCAAGCTTTGCCTATGGTATTCTAACTTGTACAAATACAGGATCACTACGTATTAACTTACCATCAACTAAGACCAGCCAAAGGGGTCATGAGGTACTTATTCAGTACTACCCCACCAACAACGCATACCTCAGCCGACACAGGAATTAAGGAATGCATTTGTGATATGTCATTGTAAATACGCTAACTCCATGTCTTGTGTTTTCGTAATAAACATCTTTGATTACACTATATCGGTATTCCTTTTTGCCCACTTATTTACAGGCCTACCACACACGTCGGTTTCGGCACACCTCTACCGACTTTTTTATTATGGTGATAAGTATACTCACTAGCTATTTCATACTATACTGAAATGGCCCCGATTACAAATTGGAAGGCAGGGCCTAAAGTTGTGGGAGGGGCTATGATACTTTAAAAGGGACTTCCCCCTCCTACCTAACTTTCCTATTGGTCCAGACGTACTTCTGGCCCACCCTCCTCTCCCTCTATTCAATACTCTATTCAATACTAATTAAGGTAGGCCCACTTATTTACAGGCCTACCACACATGTCGGTTTCGGCACACCTCTACCGACTTTTTTATTATGGCGATAAGTATACTCACTAGCTATTTCATACTATACTGAAATGGCCCCGATTACAAATTGGAAGGCAGGGCCTAAAGTTGTGGGAGGGGCTATGACCCTTTAAAAGGGACTCCCCCCTCCTACCTAACTTACCTACTGGTCCAGACGTACTTCTGGCCCACCCTCCTCTCCCTCTATTCAATACTCTATTCAATACTAATTAAGGTAGGTCCACTTATTTACAGGCCTACCACACACGTCGGTTTCGGCACACCTCTACCGACTTTTTTATTATGGTGATAAGTATACTCACTAGCTATTTCATACTATACTGAAATGGCCCCGATTACAAATATTATATATATGTATAATATATACATATATTTAGATATATCCTATGGTCCTAGCTGCCTTTATAATTCCCTCATCTATAAAAAAAACACTTCTTAACAATGCTCTCTCTACTATTTTTGTGTTTCAGCCTCACTTCTCTCATTACTAAAATCTTTCTATCTTTCTGCTTACCTGTCCCTACTGACACCATCTTCATTGTTCATGGTTTACTACCCTACTCTCTTTGTTCATCCCATACACTATACTTGTACCTATCCACCCTTTCCCCTCCAACTCCTTGTAAATCCTCAAAATTACAGACATTCAACCAAAACATTTAAATCTTACTCCCACCTTCTCTTACTTTCTACACTTCTACTTCTTGCAGCTGGTGATATCTCTCCAAACCCTGGTCCTGCCTCTACCCACCAACCTTGTGTCCACCCCAGAAACCTCTTCAATCTTATATCCATGCCATATAACTTTCCCTTCAAGCCCTCCTTCCATTCTGCCAACTGTAATGCACGCTCTGTGTGCAACATAACTAAATCTACCTCCATCCGTGATGTATTCATCTCACACTCCCTTAACTTACTTGCTTTAACTGAAACTTGTCTCTCTCCTTCTGACACAGCTACCATTGCCTCATTATCCTATGGTGGTCTACAGTTTACACACAACCTAAGACAGTCTGACATCAAAGGTGGCGATGTAGGGTTTCTCCTTTCACCTCACTGCTCCTTCAAAACTCAACTCAACCCACCCCTACTTCCCTCTCTTTCTCTCCTCCTTCCAAATTCACTCAATTCGCTTATTCAAACCCTTATCTGCTAACAGTGCTGTTATCTATCGCCCCCCTGGTTCCCCTCTCCTCTTCCTTAACCACTTCGCTGCCTGGCTACCCTACTTCCTCTCCTCTAAAATATCATCCCTAATTCTCGGGGATTTCAATAGTCCCATTAACCCACCCCTGACCTCATCAGCCTCTAAACTACTTTCAATTACTTTCTCCCTTGGGCTAATTCTACCACCCATGTAGCTGGCAATACCCTCGATCTCATTTCTCTTATGCATGTACAGTATCTAATATCTCCAACACTCCATTTCCTCTCTCTGACCACCACCTCTTATCATTTGCTCTTTAGTACCCCCTCACCCAACAACCTAAGCCTAACCCCCCTCAACTCAGAAGGAACTTTAATTCTATTGATCTCCAGCAGTTGTCAGCTGATATTGATTCGCAACTTCTATCCATCCCTTCCCTCTCCTGTCCCTCACTGGCCATCTCTACATATAACACTAGCCTCACCTCTGCTATGAAAGCTGCAGCCCCACTACAAACATGCACCTTGAGGAGGACACGCCCCCAGCTGTGGCATACTAATCAACACGCTACCTGCAAAAATGCTCTTGTTGTGCTGAAAGCTCCTGGAAGAACTCTCACACCCAGTCAGACTTTCTCCATTATAGATTCATATTGTGTTCATACAGAGCAGCCCTTGCCCTCGCCAAACAGTCATACTTTTCCTCTCTCATAAGTTCATGCTCCCGCCATCCCAGCCATCTCTTTGACACCTTTAACTCTTTTCTTCGCCCTGCTGTGGTCACCCCTCAAACCAACCTTATAGCCGAGAGCTTTGCATGCTACTTTACCGACAAGATTGAACAGCTAAGGAAAGAATTCTCCCCACCTTGCCTTTCTCAACCACACATAGATCATTCCTATCCTACCTTTCAGACTTTCTCCCCTGCCACTGAACAAGAGGTGGCTGCGCTTCTACTTTCCTCTCGCCCCACCACCTGCGCGCCTAATTCTTGTCCCGTCTCACATTATCAGATCTCTCTCCCCTTGTCTTGTGCCTTCCTTAACACACATCTTCAACTGCTCTCTCTTCTGGCATTGTCCCTGCTGTCCTTAAACATGCTACTGTAGTACCTATCCTGATAAAAACATGCCTCGGCTCGTCCAGCCCCTCTAACTATCGTCCCATATCCCTGCTCCCTTTTTCCTCAAAGCTTCTGAAAAGACTTGTCTTTACCCATATGTCTCACTTCCTCAATTCCAACTCTCTCCTTGACCCTCTTAAATCTGGCTTCCGCCCCTCCATTCTACTGAGACTGCTCTTATCAAAGTTAATAATAAAAAAATATACGTACATAAAACAATATTGTATAGATGGTTCACATAAAACCTCAGAAATAAAAACAGAGAGGAAACATCATGGTGCAATATTGTAAAATAGATGGATAAAATAGTGGAGTGATTTAAGGTGATATACACTCACATTTGATAGAGCTATCCAGGAGCTCTACCGTACTTCGCTTGGACGGAACAATCCCCGTCTAAGGATCTGTATTGAAGCAAGTGACTCCAATTTCCAATATCAGTGACAATGTGGAAGGAATAAAAGAAGAAACTCCAATAGTGTAGTATATTAGAAATACAATAAAAATGTGGTACTCACATTTACTAGAGCAGAAACTTTCTCTAGTATAATCAGCTTGGGTGGTATAATCCCCACCAAAGGATATAGTGACCAGGAAGTAAAAATAAAATATATGGGTATATATAGCTTTAAAATATATTATTTAATAGCAAATACATAAAACAAAATGGCTATATATAAAAAGAAAGTCCCACTTTACGCGTTTCGCCCATCAGGCTTCTTCAGAAGTGTGAGAGAGTCTTTAAAAGATGTCCTTTATATAGGTAGTATACTCATAGACAATGACTTCCTGGTGTGTTCAATTTCCTGTGTTCGCTTGTGGAACGCAAGTGTCATACCAGAAGTGACGCGGCAAAACCTCGCAAAGTAATATTGTGTGTTCCAGATTGGACGCATCAGCGGCCATTTTGGGACCGTATGCGTTCCATTCCGTAAATGCCGCTCGGCGGCATAATCATGAGAACTTATGCTGATAACAATAATGTTTCAACAGTAAGGGTATCTTGTAAGAGTGTCCTTCTTCAATGATAGATTTAAGGGCGCATTTATTTCACCCCGGGCGTCCATATATGATGACGTCACTGAGTTTACACAAATGCGCTTTAACTCAGCCAGCAATGTGTTTCGGCCATGTTGGTAAAGGGCACAGTGTGGGAAAAGACATAAAAATGTTTGAATCAATATTAATCATTACATATTCATATTAATATGTTTCTTGTATACACAAATCTTATTGGCAAGTGTGAGCAAGATGTAGATACAATAAAAAAACATATATTGAAAGTAAATATAGTTTTATAGTAAACACTTAAAAGCATATATGTAGATATATAACTAGGCATAAATATACGTATAGTAAAAAGAGGAAACATACATATTGCTAAAACATAGATATAAAAAAATAAGGTGATATATATAAAATATATATAAAAAGAATGAATAGCATAAAAATTGGAGTGATCATGGGTTAGAGATGGAATAAGGGTCAAAATTTTCTAAAAATAACAACAACATTGATATTATTAATTAATATAAAATTGATTGGTATAATAACTATAAAAATTAGGAAAAATAGAAGAAAATATAAAAGATTATAAAAAAAGGGATTATAAAAAATTGAACAGATCAAATTCTATATTCAATCCATTAGGATATAAAGTATCCATATGATAGACCCATTCCATCTCTATACATCCTATTTTCTTAATGTGATCATCTCCTCTCCAGTGGTTCTTAACAGTGGCAATTCCTATAAAGATAAGATCTTTAGGATTATTCTTGTGGGTGCAGAAGTGGGATGAAACAGAATGGTTCTTATAGCCCTTTTCTATATTTCTGCAATGCTCAGCCACACGTACTCTTAAAGGTCTAATTGTTCATCCAATGTATTGGAGGCAACATGGGCACTCCAACAAATATATTACATTTTTACTGCTACAGGTAATTGTCTCTTTACTATTATATATTTTACCAGTATTGTTGGGTTTAAAAGTAGCTCTTAATCTGGATGTTTGTTTAGTTTTTTGCATGCTATACATGGATTACATTTATAAAAACCCTTAATATTGTTTATAAAATTATCATTTATTTTATTTTCTACCTCTCTACCTACATTTTCTACCTCTGGGATTAAACCTTTTAAAATATTGTCCTCTTTCAACAAATGCCAATGTTTATTTATAATTTTTTTGAGTTATCTATTTTTATTGTTATAATCCAATACAATTGGAAGTGATATATTTTGTTTCTGAACCCTTTTTTTGGACAATAAGTCTTTTTGGTTAGTTATTAATGCTTGATTAAATGTGGATTGGATTATTGTATTATCATACCCTTTTTGTGGAAAACTATCTTTTATTTTTTCCGCTTGTTGTTTGAAAATGGTAGTTTCCGAGCAGTTTCTTCTAAGTCTTAGCATTTGACTTTTTGGTATACTGTCTAGCCAGACTTTGTTGTGACAACTATTGGTGTCGATATAATTATTTACATAAATTTAAAACTTAATGATGGATAGACACAAAAAAATGGTAGAATGTCCCTCTAAAGTTAAATGTCAAGATTTGATATGACTACCATAACCACTGTATCACTTGTAAAAGATAACCACCACCGGGGGTTAAACGATATAAAAATGTGAGAAACGTATTGAAATAAATCAATAACATATACAGGATTCAGTGGAAATGAGAATGCACAGAGAACATCAAATGAAATGAAATATAAACAGATAGTCTCTCTCTCTTTAAAATATAAATGTATCAGCTAGTCAGGTCATCACCTCCTATCAAATAAGGTAGGTAGAGTCCATAGGCTGCTGAGATAATAATCTAGTATAGGTTTAGATAAAGTACAAAACCAATATACGAAATATTAGATCCCTCAAAGGGTTAAAGTACAGTGCAACAGACAGGTACTATTTAAAATTTATTAGTACAAAAAAACTGTCCACAAATAAGCACATACTGAGATAAAAATATAAAATATATATATATATAAAACTACAAATAGAAAAGTATAAGTATAAAAGTACAGTGCAACAGACAGGTACTATTTAAAATGTATTAGTACAAAAAAAACTGTCCACAAATAAGCGCATACTGAGATAAAAATATAAAAAATATATATAGAAAACTACAAATAGAACAGTCCCAAAAAGAGTAGCAAATGAAAACAGCACCAGTACCATGTATGACAGACTTCGAGTCCAAAGATGTTGCAATCACTTTCTTGCCGGCCGGACAGAAGTGAATAAAGGCTTCCTCGTGTTGTGTATCACTGGATTCTGGCCGTGTGCGTTCCACTGCGGCTCAGGATGCATTTCAAAAGTGCTTGCTCTCAGGGACCGATGTGTGTCGATATGAAGATGCCGCCTTACGCGTTTTGTGATCTCCGATCACTTCATCAGAGGATGGCATCTTGGCGTCTGCAATCTTTTTTATACTTGTTCGGTCTGTTCTCATTAGTGTTGAGTTAACCCTTGCTATGCTCATATATAATGTTCCAATTTAAGAATCATGTTTGACAAAATTAATAAAATTAATAGAATAAAGTGCAATTCATAATTACTTCTCAAGGAATGTGTTCAAACATAGAGTTCATGGTAAAGGGGAAAAGACAATATAATGAAACAATATAATTAAAAACATAATTGAAAACATTATCTTACGAATAAGTGAAAATTTGTATCTGCATCATTCTAATACATATCAAGTTCATATCATTTATCATATGATAAATGATAAATAATTGATGAATAATTCATAATAAATAATTCTGTTCTGATTTACAGCAATTAATTAGTCAAAAATATAACTTAAAAAACGAAATTATAAAGAAAAATGGACACATTTGAGTATATCTGTGATACAAAATGATAAATAATAGTGGATACTCATTAGTGGATACTAATTGACTAAAGAAATACATATGACATATGACATATGAAAAAGCAACAACTTAGCCGTTCTGATAGAGTTACATTACAAAATCGTATGTTCGGGTTTCTCACAAATTAATTATATACCCGATTTTATGATGGAAAAATGGAATATGAAACAGCATTTATAGAGGTATTCATAAAAGAATAATTATGTATTAAAACTAATAACTTGATAAAATATGTGAATAATTCAAATAGAATGTGTGAAAAATGTATAGAAGTGTATGAAAAATAAGAATATGATAATAGTACAAGAATTAATATAATTAAAATTGTTCTAATTAATCTAAATTTTTTGTTTAATTAAAGTAGATCAAATTAATCTAAATTTTTCGTTTAAAAAAACGCACCTGGAGAAATCGACATTAATCGACATTGATGAACATAGTCAAATATAAAGTTGTTAAATGTTTTTAAAATCTTATATATAAAAACAAAAGGTGAAAAAACGTATAAATTCTTTGCAACCTATATGTTTAAGTTATAAATTATTCATATGTATATACTCAATATCTAAAATCAAAACTAGAAATGGTATCTTAGAAATAATTACCTAAAAAATATTTACTTTAAAAATATTTACTTTAAAAAATATATACGGTACTTTAAAAAAATATATATAAAATATATAATATTATCTAAAAAAAAAAAAAAAAACTAACATTTGATATACAAGATAGAGACTGATACTTAGGATATGTAATCCGGATGTGTAATCTTCAATCTGCTTGACTTCTTATTTAAAATTAAAATTAAATTTAAAGAAAGGTATTTAGTTCGAAATCAATATTGAGACCGAAAGGCTCCAAGCTATTAAGTTGAAAAATCCATATAGGTATACTACCTATAAAGGACATCTTTTAAAGACTCTCTCACACTTCTGAAAAAGCCTGATGGGCGAAACGCGTAAAGTGGGACTTTCTTTTTATATATAGCCATTTTGTTTTATGTATTTGCTATTAATTAATATATTTTAAAGCTATATATACCCATATATTTTATTTTCACTTCCTGGTCACTATATCCTTTGGTGGGGATTATACCACCCAAGCTGATTATACTAGAGCAAGTTTCTGCTCTAGTAAATGTGAGTACCACATTTTTTATTGTATTTCTAATATACTACACTATTGGAGTTTCTTCTTTTATTCCTTCCACATTGTCACTGATATTGGAAATTGGAGTCACTTAGAAACATAGAAACATAGAAACATAGAATGTGACGGCAGATAAGAACCATTCGGCCCATCTAGTCTGCCCAATTTTCTAAATACTTTCATTAGTCTCTGCCCTTATCTTATAGTTAGGATAGCCTTATGCCTATCCCACGCATGCTTAAACTCCTTTACTGTGTTAACCTCTACCACTTCAGCTGGAAGCCTATTCCATGCATCCACTACCCTCTCAGTAAAGTAATACTTCCTGATATTATATTATGTCCTCTTGTTGTGGTAGATTTTCTTCTTTTAAATATAGTCTCCTCCTTTACTGTGTTAATTCCCTTTATGTATTTAAATGTTTCTATCATATCCCCCCTGTCTCGTCTTTCCTCCAAGTTAAGATCAATACAGATGCTTCAATACAGATCCTTAGACGGGGATTGTTCCGTTTTGCATTCTTGTATTGGCTACCGCTGCCTATAAATTAATTTTCTATTTGGAGTGAGCGCCTATTATATTCTTTTCTATATCTCTTATCAAAGTTAGTAATGACCTAATCGCAGCCAAATCCAAAGGCCACTACTTGCTCCTACTTCAAACTCTCCAATCACTCGGTGTCTATGACACTGTCCTCTCTTGGTCTTCCTCCTATCTCTCCTTACGCTCATTTAGTGGCTCCTTTTCTAATGATACCTTGTCCATTCATCATGTTTCTGTTGGATCCCCTCAAGGCTCCGTCCTTGGTCACCTTCTATTTTCTCTTTATACTGCCTCTCTTGGCAAACTTATTGCCTCATTTTGATTCCACTATCACCTGTACGCTGGTGACACCTAGCTATATCTCTCCTCCCCAGACCTCTACCCTGCCGCCCTGCAACGTGTCACTGCTTGCCTTTCCTCCATCTCTGACTGGATGTCCTCCTACTTTTTTGTCAATCTTTCTTTTATTAAGGCATGTGCAATGGGGTACAGAACAAAGAGAGGGGAAATGCATTAGTGGCAAACAGGTTAGGGTATATACAACGTTAATTAAATTTCCTGCTAAACAATGCCTATTTTTTATTTTTATGTTGGTTAACGTTAACATCTCGTTCAGTTAAGTATTATAGATTAACTGTCGGTCATATTGGCTGACTATGTAGGTAAGATTATGAAAAATGGTTAGATTGCTGTCGCCTTACTGTCAAGTAGTACCATGAAACAATATAAGTAAAACAACATAGTAAAGCTGGTACTGCGCTTGTTAATAATATGTTTAGAGCACGTGTAAAGATATCCCATAGGATCAGTTATAGCAATCAGTGAAAGGTTGTGGTATGTTAGGCTTTTTGTGGGGCCTGTCGAGTATTATGCAACAATAGAGTAGATCTAACTAGAGAAACTAAAAAGCAAATACTTCGCTTATGGTAATTTGAGGTACAATATATAGTCCACGTTGGGTGAGCTTAAAACGTGCATGCTACTGGTGATGTAGATTAATTTAGAAATAAACAAATATGTTTAAATGTCTATCTGTTCCTGTCCAAATCTGAGATGATTAAATTGCGTATACGCAGAAGTAAGTTCACACTGACACATGGAGTTCAGGTTAAAAGCACTTCAGAAAATTTTATGGCATCTGGGCAGAAAACGAGTATGCAGACCCTTTTAAAGGCAAAATGACATCATCATTGAATATCAGATAATAACAAATAAACATCATTAATTGGATTAAATGTTAAGTGACTATATCAGTGTCCACCCATCAATATTATTAATTGGCTCAGGGATTTGAGTGACTAGCTAGGTGTCCTCCCACCGGGAGGTGGTATTGTTCTGGACACGGGTGTGGACAGAAGGCTCAAGCGCCATCTTTCCCAGCATGAGGTTTACTCGGTGGAAAGGGGGGCTTGGGCGTCATTTTACGTAGTTAGTGATGTCAGTCTCATGATCAGGTGCAAGGTTCTTTTATGAATAGAACATTTCATTAGTACAGTGTTCTCATGGCCTTCAGATTATACTATGTTGCAAATTACAGGAGATTCAGCAGTTCCTGAGTTAGTCATGTCTTTATAGAAAATACAGTCTCTGTTCATTGTATTAAATGTAGCTGGGAAATTCTGTCATGTAATGTAGTTTAAAATGGAGAAGTCAGGTAATGAGGACAAAATGGAGGGTCTGTCACAATGTGAGGTTAACATGGAGTTAGTACAATAATTCAGTACAAGTTCAATAAAGATTTTAATAATTCTACATCAGTCCCCCCTATGAAATGTTAGATTCTAAAAGATATAAACTTTATTGGTTAGTTTCAGAAGACAGGTTAGCCCAAAGGCACAAAACCCTATGAAGTAACGGTTCTTAAAGTCTTCTTAGTTCTACAGAGGAACATCATAAAATAGACAAGCTTACATTACCATATGGACCTGTGTTATCTGGAGTATAGGCACAACAAGTCATGGTGACAGGTAAACGTTGTTGGTTGCAATAGATATAATAAATGCAAATCAAAATATTATTATTATTAGCAGTGACGGTTGGGAAAATGGACTCAAACTTTCCTTTAACTGCAAAATCATCTGGTACCCCCTTGGCACACCTATGGCATCAATATATATGTGTCAAACTTTCCCTTTAGAGGGGTGCTCCTCTTTGTGTTCTGAAGCATGAATGTGGTGTGTCAAGAGTACCTTGTCATGTACTATGTGTATGGACATAATAACCTTGGCTAGGGCACATTTGCTTATGCATCGTAGTATTAAACCTGTCCTACGCTACATCAGCGTAGGTGGACTCGGATCATTTAGTCAATATTAATATCACCACAAACTCAGGATGGGCAAATAATCCTGAGGAAGCTTGGCGTTTGGATCTCTTTAGCTTCACGAGGTCTCCTTTTGGGGTCCTCGGCTTTCCATCGATGGCAGGTGGTCAGGCATTATTATGGCCATCAAACACCTACTTGTTGGTATCTTTTTATATATTTTTTTTTTCTTTAGAGTCAAAAGTGTGTCAAAATCAACAAATGTTACTTCCCATGTTGCAGAGAGAGAGAGTCTTGAATCTGGAACAATGAATCCACTGAGTGATCTCTGCAACTTTCACAATGCACTATTGGGTGTATGGTCTTGGTTGTCACATTGATGACCGGCTAGGCTTCTGGCCATCCTGACAAAATGTCTATTATAACTAGTGCATATTTGACCCAGCAGCTCTTTGTCACCTGGATTCTTGAAAGGGATATTGAGAGTTAGCTAGGTGCTTATGAGTATTTAGAGATCAAAGAGTTCATGAGGGTCTTGGATAGGTATAAAGTTCCATGGGCTCACTGCCCAGTACATGTTTTTGGGTAAACAGAGCTTGAGAGTGTTGGAGTACAGCCCGTCTTCAAGGGTTGCCCCTTTCTGTTTTTCCAGCTTTGTATTTCTTCAGGGTCAGCAGCTGCTTGTCATTCTTTCAGAAGCTTGAGATCTGTGGGTAGGATCTACATGGTGAGTATAGAAGTTTCTTTAGCGGACACCATTCTGTCCACTTCCCTTGGTGCACTTGTGGCTTGGTTGGCAGCTTTTAGTCAGCTGAGTGGTGCTTCTTATCTTCCAGATTGATCCAAAATAATGTGCTGCACCCAGGGCATATCTTGAGTCAGTGTAGATATTGGCATGTCTTCCTTCAGGCATTTTGTATGCCACTGAGAAGGCTGTCAATTCAGCGTCTTGATCAGATGTGGGTGAGGAAAGTGAAGATGCTTGACGTACCTGATCTTCTGTAGCAACAGCAAATCCAGTATGGTACCTTTCCTCTTTATCCGCAAACAGAGTGGAGTCAGGATCTGGTAAAGCTACTGCATGCTCTGTTGAAAGGTGTCTTGTTTCTTCTTTCATCTGTTCAAAGCAACCATGAGGAGCAGTAGAAGAGGTTTCCTCACCTATTTCTGTGTGAGATTGGGGGGTATTTGTCTTTCTATTTACAGTTCTCTTGCTGACCCCCCTCTGTAGAGAGTTGTAAATTGATTGTTCATGTTTTGTTCTAATGAGTCAGGTTCCTTTCATGAGATTTCTGGGGACTTAGTGAAGAAAACATGAGGGACAGCCACCTCCCTTACAGGTGTCTTACTTCCATGGGAATCTGGGTCAGGACCGCACTATTTCCTTGAGAGTGCCCAAAACAGTTCTTTCAGTGTGGTATTCCCCCCTGGGAAGTGGCGGAAGAGTGGCCAGAGCAACTTTTCTTCAAAATATAATGTTGTCAGGTAGAGGCAGAGTTGTCTATGAGCGGAGGAAATTGGTAAGGAATAAGAAGGGAGGAAGCATATAAAGGATATAGATATGGTAGTGGGGAGGTGGAGGAATGAGTAGTGGATAGAGCGAGAGGGGAAGAAGGTGGAGTAGGAAGGACAGGGGAAGTAGGAAGAGGAGAAGGTGGAGTAGGAGGAGGAGAAGGTGGAGTAGAGGGAGGAGTAGGAGGAGGAGAAGGAGGAATAGAGGAGAAGAAGGAGGAGAGAGAAGAAGGTGGAGTAGAAGGAGAAAGTGGAGTAGAGGGAGGAGTAGGAGGAGGAGAAGGAGGAATAGAGGGAGGAGTAGGAAGAGGAGGGAGGAGTAAGAGCAAGAGGAAGGAGTAGGAGGAGTAGAGGAGAAGTAGGAGGAAAGAGGAGAAGGTGGAGTAGAGGGAGGAGTAGGAGGAGGAGTAGAGGAGAAGTAGGAGGAGAGAGGAGA
This sequence comes from Pelobates fuscus, assembly GCF_036172605.1. Taxonomy (NCBI): domain Eukaryota; kingdom Metazoa; phylum Chordata; class Amphibia; order Anura; family Pelobatidae; genus Pelobates; species Pelobates fuscus. The sequence continues at coordinate 70,580,261 of NC_086328.1, forward strand.
AGGTGGAGTAGAGGGAGGAGTAGGAGGAGAAAGTGGGAGGAATAGAGGGAGGAGTAGGAAGAGGAGTAGAGGAGAAGGAGGAGGAGAGAGGAGAAGGTGGAGTAGAGGGAGGAGTAGGAGGAGGAGTAGAGGAGAAGTAGGAGGAGAGAGGAGAAGGTGGAGTAGAGGGAGGCGTAGGAGGAGAAAGTGGGAGACTGTGGATGAAGGGGAGGGATCGGTGGAAGGAGTAAGCGGGGGTGGGCAGGTAAGGGAGCAGACAGGTGATGTAGCAATGGAGGATACATCAGAAATCAAGACTAGGTAGAAATGCAATGGAGGCTGCAAATAGCCCATGTACAACAACTATTAACTCGCCCTATGCTTTCCCTAGAGAAAAATAATAAAAGGCTAACATGCTCATCTTGTCTGCACAGGCCTCGAACGTTTCACTCCGTGGGTGTCCCGCAGTGGCTAGCCCACCACATCTCCCACACCAGACTTGTGCCCGTGGAGACAGACACTATCCCTGACTCTCGTTCTTTATTTTATTTATATCACAAATATACATTATCACAATTTTATGTCTTGCAAATGGGATAAAACTTATTCTACTTTTCACTGATAATGTATTATTACTATTTTTTTTTTTCAAACATACAAAATAGACAAATAACATTGTCTTCTGCAAAATAAATGAAAAAGATAATGGAGATTTTGTTAAGCATTGTTAAACAGCTATACATTAATTCACATTTCTTGTTCTCCAGTTTCTGGCTGTTAATGACAATGTACAATGTAATAGAGCAGCAGAAAATGCTAGCAGAATGCTTGGTTGCATAGGGAGAGGTATTAGCAGTAGGAAGAGGGAAATGCTCATGCCATTGTACAGAACACTGGTGAGACCTCACTTAGAGTACTGGATACAGTACTGGAGACCCTATCTTCAGAAGGATATGAATACCTTAGAGAGAGTTCAAAGAAGGGCTACTAAACTGGTTCATGGATTGCAGGATAAAATTCCCCAGCAAAGGTTAAAGGATCTTAACAGGTATAGCTTGGTGAAAAGACGAGACAGGGGAAATATGATAAAAGCATTTTAAATACATAAAGGGAAACAACACAGTAAAAGTGGAGACTATATTTAAAAGAAGGAAAACTACCATAACAAGAGGACATAGTCTCAAAAATAGAGGGACAAAGGTTTAAAAATAGTATCAGGAAGTATTACATTACTGAGAGGGTAGTGGATGCATGGAATAGCCTTCCAACTGGAGTGGTAGAGGTTAACTCAGTAGAAGTGTTTAAGCATGCGTGGGATAGGCATAAGGCTAAGCACTTGCTGCTAGTAACAGATCTAGAATTAATACACTATAATGCCCAAAGTCTCAATTCCTATGCATATGCAATAATAAAATATCTGGGCTTACAACAAAAATGATGTTAGTCAGTCTTTTAATCTTGGAGGCAAACATTATCCAGTAAAAAACAGATTGGAACACACTCCCACCTTATTCATTTGTTAATAGTTATGATTATAATGTTAACTGGTTCCTTTTCAATTAGATCAAGACATTTTTTTTTTTCAATCCTTAATTGTATCACCATTTGTTCAAGAAATCTTGGTTTATTAGAACTTTCTTTTAGTAAATGTTCTTTAAGATAACCCTTCTTTCAGCATGTTATCAATTTTTGTACACAAAGTTAAAACACACTTGTTACTTATACGTGAATCGATAGACATATATATTCTATCTACATATTAACCATTACTTGTCACAGACACTTTCCTGATATAGGGAAACTAATAGTAGGATTATTTTAGTAATTGTAACTTTTTGTTCATAATATATGGGAATTAAGGAAGACAGCATGTCTTAGGATAGGATAAGCGTGGTAGAAGTAGATCTCGAATTGACACGATATATGGGCGGATATGACCTCACTAAGGGCAGAGTGACGGCAGGAGCCAGGACTGATGTGTCTCTTTCTAGGGGCCATTTTCTTTTAGGGCATTTCAGCTTGCAGTAGCTTTACACTAAATTGACGGATTAAATAAGACAAATGAAAACATTATACATTTAACAGCCCGTGAAGCTTTGAAATAACATGGTGCAAAAATAAACTCACGGGATGCAACTAACCTCCCCCATCATTCACCAGCTATTAATCACCCAACACGTCCAAATACATATACAACGCCACGGAACCTGCTGGCGTCGCACAAATAGCAGCAACAACAACACACAAACCCTAGAAACCTCCTATACGACACATCACTCCTATGTAAGTAGCAAAATACACAATTAGAATATTTTCTAGCAAAAATTCCATTGCTAAGTCTTATCAGTAGTAACTCTACGAAACACAAATCTGAATCCGCAAGCACGCAACCCCCCCTCACAGAAAGCAAGAAAGAGAGAGGAAGGCGGGGGAAGTGGGAGAGAGAGACTGCCAGCAGAATCTCTTTAACCATGTCAATGCTGTACAGTAACAAGACAGAAGGATAGCCACGTTACAGTTATTGCAAAAGCAAAGAGACACAAAAACACAACATTTAATAATACTCTCAGTAAAACTCAATACAAAACCCCCACCCTTTACCAGGGTAATGGCTAATACAAAATACAAAAACAATTATTATGATATACATACATTCTTAACCCTTTGTGATCTAGTTCTTCCTCAGCCCAACCTTCCTGCTGAATAGCATTGCTACTCTGTCAGTACTCTACGCCAGCTTTCTGGCTGCAATCTACCACATGAAGGCACAGCAATTTTACACACTTTAGCAATCTCTATCTTCAACTAGATCACACGCGCTAGCCAGCCCTTTATTGGGCTTTTCTAATCCCTGTTCCATTCCCCTCCTATACAGGCGTCCCAGATATAGGGGAAAAAGGTTTTAAACAGAGTGTCTACAAAGGTGGACTGCCACTCGAGAGGGGTGGGTCCCCCAAGTGCGTCTTCCCAAAACGTAGACTAGTCACTAATTGGAACGAGGTGAGAAGTGTGTGACCAATCACTTCTCTCACAATAGAAATAGGAGAGGATAGTGTATATAACTCAGGAAGTATAGAAAAGGTAAAAAAAGTAAAGTGGAATTTTAGAGACAGACACAGGAGTTTGAATGACTCCCAATTAAACAAAAAACACAACAGTTCAATTGAAATACAGTGCATGCATCACAGTTCAAATAAAATCAACAGTAATTCCTTTCCTTTACTCGCGTGACCTAAGTCACCTCCCTCAACCTCGTAGTGTCCCCGCTCGGAGAACGACTTCCTCAAGTCTCACTACCAGCGGCCACGGAAAACAACTGACACCGGTCCGAGATCCGTAAGCCTCCCTCGTTACAGCAGTCCACTAAGAGTGGCCACCTCTATCCTCACCCTCGTAGTGCCCCTATGAACCCACTCATAAGTCTCACTACCCCGTGGTGATGGAGACAGCAATGCCTGCCCGAATCCACGCACCACAAATAACAATTGGAATGACTCCAGCTCAGCGCTCAAAGCTGGAGGGTACCACCTCTCTGCAAGCAGAGCTATGTGCACAATGAGGCTAGCTAGGCTATCAAAGTGACACCAGAAGGATCCCCAGGAAACTATGAGTCTACACAATCTCCACAGATCCAACACCCCTCTTTTTCCATACAGCCACAGCCACGAGGCTCCTAAAAGAGGTAAACAGGCAAAGAAGACCCCCAGGAAAACTTCCACAGGTCCACCCCCCTTTTTCCCTACAGCCACAGCCACGTGGCTCCTAAAAGGAGTAAACAGGCAACAGGACTCCAGGCAAATCCCCCGGGTCCACCCCCTTTATCCCAAAAGGGGTAAACAAGCAAACAGGCAAACAGAGGACCCCAGGCAAAACCCCCGCAGGTCCACCCCCCTTTTATCCCAAAAAGGGGAAACAAATAAACACTCAAACAGAGGACCCCAGGCAAAACCCCCGCAGGTCCACCCCCCTTTATCCCAAAAGGGGTAAACAGACACACACTCTACCCGGGCACTTAAGCTAGAATATGCCAATACAAGCACACCCAGGCAACAGATAGACTAAATGCAGGTAAACAAGTGAGTAACAAGACACCGGGCAAGATATTACCTGTCTTTGATGTCCTCCCGGGAAGCAGTCACAGACACGTGGACGGGTTAATCAAAGGGGGCTGGAACATACCGGCTAGGCTCTGCAGAAGTCTCTACCGTGTACTTGGAGGTGATCAGTCTCCCTTTCCTTCCCCCAGGATTCCTCCGTCCAACAGCGTCTTCCTTAGGACGGCTCACCGGCCAGACATAGCCCGATGCCCCACATTCTGGGCGCCAAATTGATGTAGATTAATTAAGAAATAAACAAATATGTTTAAATGTCTATCTGTTCCTGTCCAAATCTGAGATGATTAAATTGCGTATACGCAGACGTAAGTTCACACTGACACATGGAGTTCAGGTTAAAAGCACTTCAGAAAATTTAATGGCATCTGGGCAGAAAACGAGTATGCAGACCCTTTTAAAGGCAAAATGACATCATCATTGAATATCAGATAATAACAAATAAACATCATTAATTGGATTAAATGTTAAGTGACTATATCAGTGTCCACCCATCAATATTATTAATTGGCTCAGGGATTTGAGTGACTAGCTAGGTGTCCTCCCACCGGGAGGTGGTATTGTTCTGGACACGGGTGTGGACAGAAGGCTCAAGCGCCATCTTTCCCAGCATGAGGTTTACTCGGTGGAAAGGGGGGCTTGGGCGTCATTTTACGTAGTTAGTGATGTCAGTCTCATGATCAGGTGCAAGGTTCTTTTATGAATAGAACATTTCATTAGTACAGTGTTCTCATGGCCTTCAGATTATACTATGTTGCAAATTACAGGAGATTCAGCAGTTCCTGAGTTAGTCATGTCTTTATAGAAAATACAGTCTCTGTTCATTGTATTAAATGTAGCTGGGAAATTCTGTCATGTAATGTAGTTTAAAATGGAGAAGTCAGGTAATGAGGACAAAATGGAGGGTCTGTCACAATGTGAGGTTAACATGGAGTTAGTACAATAATTCAGTACAAGTTCAATAAAGATTTTAATAATTCTACATCACTGGGATGACTCTGACATAGTATTAATTGTGAATAAGCCGTTATGCATTACGTGTGGAGTGGAGAAAATTCAGCTAAGCTGAAGTGGGGTTATTAACACAGCAGTATTAACTTTTGTAACTTGCTATCATTTATGCTTTTGTGCGCTGGATTGTTTGTTCCCTCGGATAGGTAGTAAAGGTTAAATTCTGTGGCTAACATTCCAGTTATCTTGACTAATGTAAAACAAAGCAAATGCTTAACAAAGTTTACAGAAACAGGGTACTCATATTCTAAGCTAAAGCACAGTACTGGCATTTCTTGCTAAATCAAGTGAGCATTATGTGGGCAACGTCGTCTAGGCCAGGATCCCTTGATTGAAGCATAAATAACACGCTTACAGTGTTGTAGTCTGCAACTGGCTTATTCCATGCTATAAATTATAATGTCCGTGTGAGACTATCTTGCTGTGTCCTACTGCTGTGAGGCAAAGTCCGTTGCAGCTGCAGGGACGTGGTGGCGTATCTTTAGGCCATCCAGCAATGGGGTGTTAAGAGTCATCCTATGCCTCTAGTTGGCAGAGGCGAGGCTTCAGCCGGTGTGTTCCATAGGCCTCTGCACCTGGGTGCCCAGAATCTATCTCCAACTTTGTAATGCGTGGAGGCCTCCTGTACCATCTCTTGGAGCGCTGCTCCTGTCCCAGGTAGCCGCTTGGTGGTCAGCTGGACAGAGGCGCGCTGGGGTGCGTCGCTGGGGCTTCGGAGTTGTCCGGCGTTCACCTTGCCGCTTGTGTGTAGGTAGGTGCTTGTGCTCGAGTTGGTGCGGTCTGTCTCTCTCCTGCTCCCTTGTCGCACTTGTTTGGATGGGCGCCCGCTTGGAACACCTGCAGTGGGGCGCCATAATGGCGGCGGCGGGTCAGTGGTCGGATCCACATAGCCACCGCTCGTGCTGCTTGTCGGTTGGGCATACCTCTGCTGCACTGCAGCTCATAGAAGGCCATGCAGAACCTGTCAAGGGCCTCCAGGGAGGAGGGCTGTATACAGGCAGTCGTAGCTCCCCTGTATGCACTGTGATGGGCGGCCATCTTGGGGGCTCCTCACCGGGCTCGTGCTTCTCTCGCTTATGTGTGCCTTAGGGCTGGTCAGCTTGCCTGGGCTGTCCGTCTAGGAGGACCGGGATATCCCCCACCGGTCCAGGGGGGGGGGGGAGGATTGGAGACCACCCTTGTTGCTGAGAGGATCCGGTGTCGGAGCGAGCGGTCGCCTCTCCCCGGCCCCGGCAGGCCGCGTGTGCCGTTCTGCTTGATTAGCTCTTACGAGCGTCAGAAAAAGACTCGTTGTGTTCAGGGGTGCACCCCTAACTTGGGTAGTGCATCCCGGTGGGTCCTTGGGCTGATAAGCCCTTGTTAATGCCGTTTTCTCAGCCCGCTGAGCAGGAGCTCGAGTCCCCTGCTTCTGCTTAGGTCGACGGCCAGGCTCCGCCCTTCTGTCCTCCTACTTTTTAAAACTAAATCCCTCCTTGCAAGCGCGATGTCTTGGTGTCATATTTCTCTCTCCTCCAGCTCTGCTTCACTCCCACCTATTTTGATTGCTATTCCCTGTCCTATTGTGTATTATACCCCACCTGTTATAGGCTGTAAGATTGTTTGAGCAGGGTCCTCTTCAACCTATCGTTCCTGTAAGTTTTCTTGTAATTGTCCTATTTATAGCTCATAATATTGTAAAGCGCTATGGAATCTGTTGGCGCCATATAAATGGCAATAATAATAATCATAATAATAATAATAATAATAATATATGTATAATATATTATAAAATAATTAAAGCATTTTATAATATATTTTACATATATAATGCATATATATGTTTGCATTATAAGTGTACTTTGAGATATATACACATATATATTTATATATATGTGTTCAGGTAAATAAGTCGTATTAACACTGATACCTTATAATTAACTAAAGTCGGTTGTGGTGTGCCGAAACCTATGTTTGGGCAGGCCTGTAAATAAAGAAGGCCCACCAAGAGGTAGCTGAATAGAGAGAGTGGTGGGTGGGGTGACCAGTGGACGTCAGTCCAGTATGGAGGTAGGTTTGAGCTTATATAGGCTGGTCAATTCCCTCTCACAACTCCAGGCTCCACCTTCCCATTTTTGGTCAGGGAAATAAGCAGTATTAACATTGATACCTTATAATTAACTAAAGTCGGTTGTGGTGTGCCGAAACCGATGTTCGGGCGGGCCTGTAAATAAAGAGGGCAAAAGGATATTTAACCATGCCACTTTAATACGTAATAAACTGTGCAATATACATACAAACATGACTGTAACATTAACTAGCTAATTCTTGAAAAGCTTGTCTTAGCTTAGTCCAGTAGACAAGATGCCAAAATTCCAGAGTATTGCAGCATGCAGTGATACCTTTTTTATTGGACTAACACAATATTTCAAAGACAAGCTTTCGAAAGTTTTTCTCTCTTCCTCAGGTCTGAAGCAATACTGATCAATCTAATAGAGTTAAACACTTAAAACAGCTGATGTTGTTGAGTGGGGTGTCATAAATAGCAGAAAATGTGCAATATATATACAGTGGGACCTCGGTTTACGAATTTAATGCGTTCTCCAGGACGTTTCTTATTGCGAAAAATGTGTAAACCGAAACGTGGTTTCCCATAGGAATGCATTGAAAACCAATTAATACGTTTTGGAGGTCAGAAAAAAAGTCAAAATGAGCTGGTATGGAAACCAACCCACAATGCAGAACACACAATAAAAGGCATGCAAACGACGAAGCTCAGCTCCCTACCTTTCCACAGCTTGAGAAATGCACCAAAAAGTCCCAAAACAACTGCAATTAATTTCCAGAATGCCTCCAAAACTAGATGCAAAAGCCGCTCCAACACCTCCACACTCAACGCCACATGCTACCCACAGGCTCCAGCATGCAAGTGCGGTGCTATAAACCTCCCAGATGCAATGCATCCTGGGGAAACTTGCTTTGTATTGCGAAAAAAAATTGTAAACTGAGGCATTATTTTCAATGGATTTTCATTTGTTCCCCCGAAAATTATGTTAACCGAGGCGTTTGAAAACCGAGGTCCCACTGTATATATATATATATATATATATATATATATATATATATACATACATATATATATATTGTAACCGCTTGTACTCCTATTTACCGCTATAACGTCTTAAAACCTAGAATTTAGCAGGGCTAACCATACAGATATCTTAGCTAAAATTTTGTATAGTCGGTATAGAGTTTCTCTATTTAAAATACATAAATAATTGAGAATACAATAAAAATAGGAGTTGGAAGCAATAACTTTGTCTTTAATATAGTTTATTGAATATAATAATCCATCAATAAATCATAAAGCAGAGTATATAAAATTAAATGAATAAATGCTTGCAAAAGTATTTAGTATAACATACCCTCCTGCATATACAGGTAATCTCTCAGTATGTCACCTCCAGAGTCGGTCAGTAAGTCTCTACCTAGCATTGATTATGCATGTATATATAGTATAGCATTTCTAATTACTACTGGTAATGTATGGGTTAATTAATCTTAGGGTTAAAAGCAGTTCATATATTAAAATAAAGGAAAAACATACTTAACAGTCTAACAGTCTAATGTCACCCTGATCAGTCTTATGTCATAACCCAGACATCTTTAATCTTTATTTGGACTAGAGGTTAGGTTTTCATATACCTTAGGGTTGAAAGCAGTTCATATTTAAAAATAAAAGAAAAACATACTTAACAGTCTAATGTCATAACCTAGACATCTTTCATCTTTATTTGGACTAGACGTTAGGTTGACATAGGCAAAGCCTTGATTTGTTATTGCATTAGTCTAAAGACAAGATGGAGTAAACATGTTGTGTACTGTAAATAGGTAAAAGGTTATTAGTTAAAGAAACAGTTGCAGTTTAAAGAAATACGATTTAGCAATGTGTATTATACCTACAATTGCCCATCACACCCTCCTGATTAAACTGAGGGTTTCTTTGGAGGATATCTTTTTTTTCTGTGCTTATCACTTCCCTGCTCATGTAAGGGAGGGGACTGTGGTGAATAGGACACAGTGGAAGGGACAGGAATGAAACAGTTACAATCATATGTACCTGTGTGATTGCACATTATGTCATCGTGATCAATATGTAAATAATAAAATTCACCCGGCATGTAATGCGTTATGTCATTTTGAGTAAACTCTTTTCTCATGTCAGTTTTCCAAATTCCACCCCAGCATTTGTTGAAATTACGTGTACACACCATAACTGTTGTGATCCCATATGCACCATGAGAGACAATGTTAATATGACCAATATCTTTGATTAAAGTATATAGCTGAAAAATCTCTTTAACTCGATCCACACATTTAATGGATGGTTGGTTGTAATGAGTCAATAGAGCTGTTGTCTGACAGAAATTTAAGAAGGTCATCAAATCCCTCGGTAGAATGTTCATGGCTGGATCCTGAAAGGAGAAGCATGTCAAAGTCATCAATTTCCTCTTGTAATCCAGGTTTCTGGGGTGCATTTCTGGTGGTGGTGATTGTTTTGGAGCATCTGGATACCGGGTTAGTATTGGTAACAGGTATTCCTTTAACATCATTGGTTGCCATAAGGACACTGGCACCTTTGGTCTTGGTATTTGTCTTTGCATGTTTCCTCTTCCGTGATACATTTTTACACCTCCTATAATGTGTATAGATTGGATATATGTAATGATAATTGTTCTGATATTTCTTTATAGAACAAAAACCTTTGTTGGGTCTAAAGATATATGGGTTATTGGAATCAGCAAAATATTTATGGCAATTCCTACATTGGTATTTAAAATAATATTGTCCTGGTATAATTTCTTTAAAAGTTAAGATTGTTCTTTTATGCAAAATTTCTCTAGATCTTTTTGGTATAGTGGATAATTGAAAACAGGTAGAAATGAATTTATTCATGTTTCTTTGCCCTGTGAGGGAGAAAAGAAATTATTCTCCAAGTTACAATTAGTAAAAATATAATAATTATAGTTATCATTATTGGTTTCAAATACCAAAAAATACTAAATCCTGTTCCTATTACCCCTTTAACAAAATTTGCCAAAGAATCAGCTATGCTTTGAACAGTTTTACCAATTGAAGGTAAAATAGGAGTCAATATCTTACCAAGTTCTTTCAGCCAATATGGGAAATCTCTCTCGTGGGCTTGAATATTGAGAAGAGAAAGCCTAACCCTTATTAATATATCTTGCACTTGCTCATGGGTGGAGCTTAAGGTGATCTTGAATTGTTGTAAGTGAGCCAAGAAAGCACTCATGTATGGAAGTTTTAAAGATATTGAGGGTATATGTATTTTAATGATATCTGTTAGTTTATAATTTTGTAAAGGAGGTTTTAACAATCTTCCATAACAGTAAATGTCATAATCCGTGGTTACAATTAATGGCTGTAAAGCAGGTAACTTGCAATCTGAATAAGGGCTCATAATTAAATAAGAGCCATTTCTTAAAGATTCAAAATACAGAAAATCATTTTGTATTGGTTCTATATTAAGTAAGCAATCAGCTGATGTGGCAGGATTATTTCCACAAGGAGTCTGTACTTTTATATCTTCACATATTACATAACTTTTTTCTTGGCATCTAGAAACAGACAAATAATATATCTGATCACATGTCTTTGATATATATTGATATGGATGTTGTATTGTTATCTTTGCCAACTTTTCACCTGTTTGTAACAGGTGACCTATATTATCAAGCTTCCAATTCGTAGTGTATATTTCACCTGGAAGAGTTAACTCATAATAGATTTTAACTTCCCACTGGCTAACCTTGGCATTGTTTAAATGTTTTGTTTCTCTGATATCATAAACAAAGGTCTGTGAAATGTGCAATAACACTTCAATTTGTTTCTTAGTTAATTTTAACTTTTGAAGCACTTTAGTTATGTTAACCAGACTTGTATCAATTAAACCATTTTGTAAATTTGATCGAATATCAGAAATCTTCTGATTTAACATAGATATTTTCACACTTTCTTCTAGTGTAGAAATGTCATATATTAATGCTGCAGTAAGCGTTATCAGGTGGTCTTTAAGAATCAATATACCTTGACGTAGCAATTCATCATTTAAATCAGAATAATGGGATACAACCTGAATAGCTTCGACAAGTAATTGGCCAGTATGTATGAAGGAGTTTGTATTAGTTAACAAAGTCCTTCTTCTGCGAGACACACTTCTCATGTTACATTCATCTGGATCACTATTTTGTATATTTTTATATGTAATATCTAAAAATGTTTTATTGGTAGGCCATGCTGCGCTTGCAAATGGCATCTCTGCAACATTTTGTGAAGTACAGGTCTGAAACTCACAAGGTCTATCTTCATTAGCAATTAAAACATGCATTTGCGTTTTTATACCATTAATTACAATATCTGTATTATATATCATACTGTCACTGACACATTTCTGATACAGGGAGTATACTGAATAATTTGCAATACTTATCGGTTTTCTCTCGATGCACCACATTCCTGGAAGTCCAGAATATAGCAAAAATCCTTGGTCTATGTTTTTAGGGAGCCATTTAAAGTTCTGATTGGTATAATTGTACCAGAGAGAGCAAGGGGCACAACGATAAATTATATCTGGATTAGAACCATTACAGATTCCTTGCTTTATTAATGTCTCTGTAGTTATATTACAGGAATTCCTTGCTTTGCAGGTATGTACATAATATGTAGAATTAAGGAATGCTGCAAATCGGGGTTTAGTACAAGTGTCCCATGGTGTCAAATCTCTAAAAAGCTTTTGCTGACCATTTATATTCCATTCTTTCGGCAAGGCTTCTGCTTTTAGTAGGCCTGTCTTGTTGTTGCTCATCAATTGCTGCAAAGTTTCTATCATTAATTGATGTATTTCGTCTGAATTCAGATTCACACGCCACCATGAGTCATTATAAAGTTCATTACTACAAAATATGGTTCCAGTATGGTTTCTCACTCCACCAGGATATCTATACTCCTCTTCTTCTGCTCCTTCCCAGTAACCAATGTTTTCTGAATTGTAAGTAAAAATCCGTGTCTTATACTGAGAGGTGCTTAGATAATCGATTAGGTATTCTTTATATTGTATTCCATCTTGAGTAATACCTGGGCGTGGACAGTGATCAGCCTTTATTTCTGATTCCGGCCATCTTCTGTTTGTCTGGAAATTAACATAATAGCAATGTCCAAAAGTAGCATAGCACGTCTTTTCAGCATAAGAAGGCTGTTTGCGATAGTCATCCAATGGTAAACTATATGGCAAAGTCTTTTCTTGAATCACCTTCATGTGTGCATCCAAAGTTTCTTTGACAAGCATCTGTCCCGTCTCGCTCCTAATTCCAGCATCTTTAGCCATCACTGCTGAGTCTAATATTAGGATTTGAGATAGTCCAATCACCTGTTTCTTGTGTATAATCGGTTTTGGGTATGGTTTCCAGTAGGTTCCTTGTGGAATACCAGAGTAAGTCACATTGGCTATTACTTCGCTGTGAATTGTGTCTCTTTTCATAAGATGGTTCCTGGAGGTCATCCTCACGATCACGGAACTTGTATTGTGTGCAGTCCAATTCAATACAGGAGCTTCTTGGTTGTTAACATAATCCCAGTGCAGTTTCAAAACGACTACTAGGGTTGATGTTATCATGATAATGCTGCAGATAGTAATAAAGAGACACCACATCCAATTCTTTAGTATCCATTTGCTTCCATCTTTGCATTTCTTTCTTACTGTATTCCATAATTTATGTACAGTCTGTGTTTCTGGTAATGATGATTCAGATTCCAATTCTTCCATATCAATTGTAAAAATATCATCGTCTGTCCGTAGATCCTTCTCCTTTGCAAGCATCTGGTCATGAGTTAGTCTATTGCGAGGCTGTGAGACGGGTTGCTTTTCCATTCTCTTTTGCGTTTCCCTTGCTTCCTTCAACAGTATCCATTGTGTCAGGGTCAATGGCTCTGTGGACATTTTGGAAATGCTTTGCTGGTTTTAAATTATCAATGCTTACTGTTCTCTGTTGGCCTTGTTGGTTCTCTGTAATAAAAGTTCTCGGATTTAGAATCGTCACTATTTTCACAGGCTTTTTCCAGCGTGGTCGCAGGGGGCGTACTGTATGGACCCTCTCCAGGACGAACTGGCCAACAGTAGGAACCCAAGTAGTAGGTGACGGATTGTGGTGCGTCGTGGGTCGAGAAAACAATTCTCTAATTTCCTCTAACAGAACCAGCTGTTCTAATCTCCCTGGTGCAGAAATATGTTCAGTAAAAGTTGTGTTACAAGGGACACCATACAACATTTCATATGGAGTTTTACTATTAGTAGTATTAGGTATGTTGTTAATGCCCAATTGTACTATAGGAATAAGTGGATACCACTGTGTGGGGCGAGCAACTAGCAACTTGGTTAATAGTCTTTTTACCTCAGCATTTTTCCTTTCCACAACCCCACAACTTTGGGGGTGGTTAGGTGCACTGATTTCCCAAAGTAACCCAAACGAGGTTGCCCAGTTCTGGGTTTCTTTTGCAGTAAATGCAGGACCACCATCCGAGTGGATGGTCCTAGGTTTACCAATGCATACTAAGGAAGTGAGACTAGCAATCGTGGTATTAGAGGTCGCACTTCGCACAGGGTACAACCAAGTAAACCTGGTACATGCATCAACACATACTAAAACATATTTATAACCATGGGATGGTGGCAATGGTCCAATATGATCAACATATAACAAGTCGAAAGGTACATTGGGTATTGATTTTTCAATAAATGGTACGACTGAATGATTCGGTCTATTCACTAATAAGCATTGCTTACAATTACCAATAACATGAACAACAGTCCTTCTCATATTGGGCCACCAGTATTTCTTTTTTAGAGTAATAAGTACATTATCTCTACCCAAATGAGCTTGTGCCAATCCCGAATGAGCCTCTAGGGCAAGTTTTTCCCTCTCCTTTACAGGGGGAACAATGAAGTTATTACCATCAATGGTTACTATACAATCAACCCCTTCTAGATGATAAGCGTATTTGGTAGGATAGCCAGGTGGATTAAGTCTGGTCTTATCCAGGCAAGCATTTAACTCTGCATCTACTTTGAGAGAAAGGGTATGTTTCTGTGATCTAGTGACCACATTAACAGAATACCTGTGGCTGACACTCTGCGCCAAAGTGTCTGCCAGCTGGTTACCAACTGTATGAGGTGAAGAACCTAACTTCCTGTGTGCAGGTTCATACACAATTTCAATGTCAGGTTTCTTTTGCAAATATGCATCAATTTGTTTCCACAAAGAAATATGTTTCAACGGTTTACGTTGTACAGTAAGAAAACCATTTGAGCGCCAGGCTGAGAGGTCTTGTACAGTGGATCTTGCGAGATAAGCTGAGTCTGTCACTATCAAAACCGGTCCCACTATTGACAAACTTTCCTTTAATGCATGTGTATATGCATATATTTCGGCATACTGTGCTGAATGATCACCTATGGGTATTGACCAAGTCTGATCTACTTGTCCTGGCACACATTTTACAATACCGCAACCTGCAGATTTATTTTTGTTTTCGGCTAAAGAGTTTACAGCCGACCCATCTGTATAAAATATAGCTTTATAAAAATCATTAGGGTGTGTCTGCCTTTCCCATTTATTTTCAGAATCTGATGAGGTTGGTAGATCATCTAATGTTGGTAGTGTTTTGTCATGAATAAAGGTCAGTTGTGGATCTTCTAGCAGAGCATACCATTTTAGCCAACGGCCTTTTAGAGCCTTTCTTTCTGTAATCGTTTGTTTTTGCAGAGCATTTAGTGAAGCAACAGGTGTATATAACACAATATGTTGTCCTTGAGCTATGTCTCTTGATTTTAATAATGTAATCGAAATAGCTGTCAAAACCTTTTCCAGAGTAGTATATTTTAATTCAGTTTTAGTAAAAACATAAGATAGTAGACATAAAGGAATCACGTCATTATCATTATATAAACGTGCATATGCTACATGTGGTGAACATGTGATTATAGCTATGAGCTTTGTATCACAGTTTCGTTGGGCAAGATATGATGTGTTATTCACAGCATTAATAAGAGCTTTTAATGCCTTGTCATTTTCTGTTGTCCATTCAAAAGCAATTTTATTGCGTTCGTTGTTAATTTCTCTTGAGATGGCTGAGTTTAATGAGACTATCAGTTCTTTATAGTTTGGAATAAAAAACATTGCATAATTTAAAAGGCCAACAATACTTCTCAGTTGTTTTAAATTCTTTGGAGCAGAAATATTCGATATCTTATCTTTGTAGGACGTAGTCAAACCACGACCTTGATTCGAAATTTCAAATCCTAAATAGTTTACAGTATGTCTTGCTATTTGTGACTTTTTTAATGAAATGATGTAGCCAGCTATTTTCAGTCTGTGAAGAACTGTTTTCAAAACATCCAAATGTTCGCTTTCAGTGTCATGTGAAAAATATATGTCATCTACATAAACTTCCACATTAGGAATGTCAGTTAGCAATGAAATAACATCCGCTGTAAATAATGCGGGAGAATTAAGAAAACCTTGGGGTAATCTTGTCCAAACATACTGTTTACCTGCCCAGGTAAAACTAGTTATATTATAACTTTCAGGACTGATGGGATGGCTCCAGAAACCATTGGATAAATCCAATGTAGTTTTATATTTTCCTCTAAACATATGCTGTAATATGGATGGGGAATGTGTATTCTGAGCTGCTACAGGTGGTGTAACTCTATTCACCTCTGTATAGTCCAATACCATTCTCCATTTATGGTCTGATTTTGGTACAGGATAGATGGCGGAATTCATGGAACTATATTGTTCCTTAATAACACCTTGTTTCAGCAAGTCATTTATTACGATCTGTATATCAGGTATTGCAAGTGGGTTAATTTTATATTGTGCCTGTTTCTTAGGTGCAAGTGTACCTGTTGCTATATGATGACAAATGTCTCTCCTGTGTCCTACTTGATTTTCCCATTGTTGAAAAACATCCTTATTCTGCACTAGAATTTCTTTTAATTTTTGTTGATTTGATAATGAGGTGTAATTTAGTTGATGTTCTATTTGTGAATCAACATTAATTGGTACAGTAAGCTGTAATGTAGGTTTCGAAACTATATCTATGAAATGTGAAACATCTTTATAGGCAATTAAGAATGAAACATCCAAACTAGGATGTTCAGCCAGTTCAAGATTAACCTTCCTTCCATTAACTTTAATGGTCTCATGATATAAAGGATATGTACCATTGCCCTCTAACGTTTCAATAGTAACATTAGAAAATGGATTGGTTTTTAATATGTTTTTCTGTACAAGTGAGATTTCTGCTTGTGTATCTAAAACCCCTGCATATGTCCTCAGATCATATGTAATCTGCAAATCAAGATTATTCATCCTGATTTTCTTCTTGTTCTGGGTTTTGATTCTCAGTTTTCTTTATTTTTTGTATCTTTCTGGTTGTTGCTGGAGGATGTGGTGGAGGATGTGTAGATGATGATGATGATGATGTAGTAGGAGTTTTATCTTGTCCTGTATCTAGGTCTGTGTACTTAAATCTGGTAGAATATTAGGTAGTTCTGTAAATGTTGGCTGATCTAGATCCACATTTTCCGCATCAGTCAATTGAATGCTGATTACAGCATACCTGGCTCCTGCACCCCAAGGGCCTTGTACAAGTTCACATAGTACCATTTCTCCATGATGAAGATCTCTCTGTGCCTGGGCTGCAAATAGTTCATTAAATTCTCGATATCTCAAGAATAATTGTCCCATGACAAAGAATTGTGTCTTCTCTTACGTATAAGAGGTTACCTAGGTAATTTTGTTTAAAATGCGTAAAGTTAGTGCTTCGAGCCCCACGTTGGGCGCCAATGTAACCGCTTGTACTCCTATTTACCGCTATAACGTCTTAAAACCTAGAATTTAGCAGGGCTAACCATACAGATATCTTAGCTAAAATTTTGTATAGTCGGTATAGAGTTTCTCTATTTAAAATACATAAATAATTGAGAATACAATAAAAATAGGAGTTGGAAGCAATAACTTTGTCTTTAATATAGTTTATTGAATATAATAATCCATCAATAAATCATAAAGCAGAGTATATAAAATTAAATGAATAAATGCTTGCAAAAGTATTTAGTATAACATACCCTCCTGCATATACAGGTAATCTCTCAGTATGTCACCTCCAGAGTCGGTCAGTAAGTCTCTACCTAGCATTGATTATGCATGTATATATAGTATAGCATTTCTAATTACTACTGGTAATGTATGGGTTAATTAATCTTAGGGTTAAAAGCAGTTCATATATTAAAATAAAGGAAAAACATACTTAACAGTCTAACAGTCTAATGTCACCCTGATCAGTCTTATGTCATAACCCAGACATCTTTAATCTTTATTTGGACTAGAGGTTAGGTTGACATATACCTTAGGGTTGAAAGCAGTTCATATTTAAAAATAAAAGAAAAACATACTTAACAGTCTAATGTCATAACCTAGACATCTTTAATCTTTATTTGGACTAGACGTTAGGTTAACATAGGCAAAGCCTTGATTTGTTATTGCATTAGTCTAAAGACAAGATGGAGTAAACATGTTGTGTACTGTAAATAGGTAAAAGGTTATTAGTTAAAGAAACAGTTGCAGTTTAAAGAAATACGATTTAGCAATGTGTATTATACCTACAATTGCCCATCACAATATATATATATATATATATATATATATATATATATATATATATACATACACACATTCAACATATATATTTACATATATATTTAACTATTAACTACATAATTATTTCATTTTTTAATTATAATTTGAGGGACCTGCCTGACAACCCCGGCAAACAGTCCAGAGAATTTAATTTGCAAGCTCTAAATTTAATTGACCACTATAGTGCCAGGAAAACAAAGTTGTTTTCCTGGCACTATAGTGTTAATAGGTCGCCCCCACCCTCATGGCCCTCCTCCCGCTGGGCTCAAGAGTAAAAGTATCACCAGTAAAAGTGCAGTTTTTGTTTAAAATAAAAATGCAAAAGAAATGCAAAAGACAAATATGAATGCTAAGGATAAGTGGCTACTACAAAAGACTAGAAATTCTTAATTTTGAATACCCTGGGTTGTCTACTTTTTCAAATGGTATGTCATGGTGGGATTAATTTTCATTTCTGGGCTGCCATACCGTCTCAAAGGCAACATACATAAATAGCAATTTACAAAAACAGAAATTGGTAAATTTTATGTTTGAACTTTCCAAATCACCATAAAACCTGTACTTGAGGGGTACCGTTGTACTCGTGAGACATTACTCTACACAAATATGAATGTTTTAGAAAAGTAAAATGTATTATACTGATAATATCAACAGTGAAATGGCAGTTTACGTGTGAAAAATGCAAAAACAACAATATAAATGCTAATTTTGGCCAGGGTTTGTGACTAAGTGGATACTAAAAAAGACTGGACATACTCCATTTTGAATATAGTGGGTTGTCTACTTTTACAAATGGTAATGCCATGATGGGGTTAATTTTCATTCCTGGGCTGCCATATGGTCTCAAAGGCAACATAGGCCCAGCAAACCAATCTGGCAAATTTCAATGTGCAAACATGGAAAAGGGGAAAGCCCTACATTTGACCCCTGTAAGTTTGCAAAAACCCATAAAACCTTTACATTGGGGGTACTGTTCATCTGGAGATGAAGCTGAACACATATCGGGGTGTTCTTTGTCAGTAACACATAACAGGAACTGATAATCCATGCCTAAAGTACAGTGTGAGAGAAAAATAACCCAAAAAAATTACTACCCAAAAGTTTGCCAAAGACTGGTGGTAGAATCAGTGCATAGAAAGTGTTAAAATACCACAATTTGAAATACCTTAGAGTGTCTACTTTTCATAAATGTATGGTTTGATGTATGGTTTGAAAATTCCAAGTTGGAAAACTGGAATGCGCACCCTTCAAAAAGGTCTTTAGCCCCCAGGAAATCCAACACACCTATACATGGGTTGTATCACTGTACTCAGGAGATGTTGCTGAACACATATTGCAAAGAATAACCTTTCTTACAATTCTCAGTATATGTATTCTTAAATTGCTATGTGTGTCAAAAAATAAAAAATAAATGTTTTTCATTTGGCTAACTAAGGGGTTGTGGTCGGTGAGGACAGTAAATTCCCTTCCCTAGAGGTAGGGTTGGAACCTTTTAAGAGCCCACACAAAAGCCAGGCACTCCTTTTCAATAGCTGCATTCTCCGTATAAGGAAGTAGAAAAAGGTGGCGCCACAGAGATAATATGTACAATTAAAGGATCACTATAGGGTCAGGAACACAAACATGTATTCCTGACCCTATAGTGTTAAAACCACCATCTAGCCTCCCTGGGCCCCTCATGCCTCCATAAATATAGCAAAATCTTACTGTATTCAAGCCTGAAGCTGTAACTCTGCATGTTGTTTGCCTCAAAAACAGGGCCGGACTGGCCCACCGGGATACCGGGAAATTTCACGGTGGGCCGTCGGCACCTGGGGGCCGGGGTGACCTGCGGCCGCAGGGAGAACTTGAAAGGCGGCCGCAGGGGAAGCTCTTCATGAGGCGGGAGCAGGCTCTTCTGGGGGAAAGAGAAAGAGACCGGGGCCGGAATATGACGTCATATTCCGGCTCCGGTCTCATTAAGCTGCGCGCGAGGGAAGGGGAGCAGAGACAGAACAGCCTGCTCCCCCAGAAGAGCCTGCTCCCGGCCTCATGATGAGCTTCCCCTGCGGCCGCCTTTCAAGTTCTCCCTGCGGCCGCCAGCACAGCTACCAGTCTGCCCACCCACAGGTACTAAAGAATATGTATGTCAGTGGGAGTGTGTGTGTGTGTGTCATGCTGTGTGTGTGTGTGTGTGTGTGTGTGTGTTCCATGCTGTGTGTGTGTCTGTCTGTCATGGTGTGTGTATGTGTCTGTGTCATGCTGTGTGTGTGTGTGTGTCTGTCTGTCTGTGTCATGCTGTGTGTGTGTGTCTGTGTCATGCTGTGTGTGTGTGTCTGTGTCATGCTGTGTGTGTGTTTGTATCATGCTGTGTGTCTGTGTCATGCTGTGTGTGTGTGTCTGTGTCATGCTGTGTGTGTGTCTGTGTCATGCTGTGTGTGTGTGTCTTTGTCATGCTGTGTGTGTGTCTGTATGTCTGTGTCATGCTGTGTGTATGTCTGTGTCATGCTGTGTAT
Source organism: Pelobates fuscus (assembly GCF_036172605.1). NCBI lineage: Eukaryota > Metazoa > Chordata > Amphibia > Anura > Pelobatidae > Pelobates > Pelobates fuscus. The sequence continues at coordinate 70,600,613 of NC_086328.1, forward strand.
CTGTCTGTGTCATGCTGTGTGTGTGTGTCTGTATCATGCTGTGTGTCTGTCTGTGTCATGCTGTGTCTGTATCATTGTGTGTGTCTGTCATGGTGTGTGTCTGTCATGGTGTGTGTGTGTCTGTCTGTGTCATGCTGTGTGTGTGTCTGTGTCATGCGGTGTGTGTGTGTCTGTCTGTGTCATGCGGTGTGTCTGTGTCATGCTGTGTGTCTGTTTGTGTCATGCAGTGTGCGTGTGTCTGTCTGTGTCATGCTGTGTGTGTGTCTGTCTGTGTCATGCTGTGTGTCTGTCTGTGTCATGCTGTGTGTGTGTCTGTCTGTGTTACGCTGTGTGTGTGTGTGTGTGTCTGTATGTGTCATGCTGTGTGTCTGTCTGTGTCATCTGTGTCACGGTGTGTCTGTATCATGGTGTGTGTGTCTGTCATGGTGTGTGTGTGTGTGTCTTTGTCTGTCATGGTGTGTGTGTGTGTCAGTCATGGTGTGTGTGTGTGTGTCAGTCGTGGTGTCTGTGTGTGTTTTTAAAAATAGTGTTTTACTCACCTTTTTTTTTTCCCAACGTCGTGCTGGTCTCTGCCTCTATGACTGAGATCATCAAGCTTGATGATCTCAGCCAATCCGCACTGACACAGGAAGCGCCTCTAGTGACCGTCTGAGTGTCTGTCACTAGAGGTGTCACTAGGAAGCAATGTAAACACTGCCTTTTCTCTGCAAAGTCAGTGTTTACATTCAAAAGCTTGCAGGGACAGTCTATAGACACCAGAACCACTACATTCAGCTGTGTGTGTGTGCGCCTGCTAGTGAGCTTGCTTGCATGTGTATGTGTGTGTGCCTGCTAGTGAGTGAGCTTGTGTTTTTATGTCAATGAGCTTATGTATATTAGTAAAATTGTTTGTCTATGAGGCTGTGTATCAATGAGCTTGTGTGTGTCAGTGAGATTGTCTGTGTCTGCATGTGAGTATGCTTACTGTATAATTAAATGTTTTACTCTGAAAGGACCAATGTATTATATTAGAAAAAGCAATATATATATATTGCGACAATATATGGCGCAATGACTTATGGGGCTGGCATAGATTTTTGTTTTCCAGGGCTGCTTTGTATCCCCAGTCCGGCCGTGCTCAAAAAAACAAGCAGTCTGCTGACATCATCAGAAGTGGTAGCCTGATCCAATCACAATGCTTCCCCATTGGCTGAGACTGAGACTGACGAGGAGGAAGATCAGGGGCAGAGCCAGCATGATTCAAACACAGCCATGGCAAATCAGCATCTCCTCAAAGAGATGAATTGAATCAATGAATCTCTATGAGGAAAGTTCAGTGTCTGCATACAGAGGGAGGAAATACTGAATGTTTGGATGCATTTTAGGCAGCTATGACCCAGGAAGCATCTCTAACAGCTATCTGAGGAGTGGCCAGTGAAGTTATCACTAGGCTGTAATGTAAACACTGCATTTTCTCTGAAAAGACAGTGTTCAGGGCCGGCGCTACCATAAGGCGGCCCAGGCGGCCGCCTTAGGGCGCACCGGCCCTGGGGGCGCAAAATCAGGGTGACCGGAAGGAGGGAAGCGCACTGCGCTCCCCTCCAACCGACGACCTATTGTAGCGTGGCCGAGCGCCCGGTTCTGCGGGCGCGCGAGGGAGCACTCTCCCATGTGTGCTTCCTCTTCAGCTCCCTCGCGCGCCACATACTGATACCGGAGCCGGAAGATGACGTCATCTTCCGGCGCCGGCATCCCTACGCGGTGCGCGAGGGAGCTGAAGAGGAAGCACACATGGGAGAGTGCTCCCTCGCGCCCGCCCGCCAGCCTGCCTACCCGCCCGCCAGCCAGCCTGCCTACCCGCCCGCCAGCCAGCCTGCCTACCCCAGGAGCCCAGCAGCACCACTGGACCCCAGGGAATCCCTTCAGCACTCCAAAAAGGTAAGGAGGCTGAGGGATTAAATTAAAAAAAAAAAACATGTGTTAGTGTGAGTGTTAGTGTGTGTGTGTGTGTGTGTGTGTGTGTGTGTGTCTGCTAGTGAGTGTCAGTGTGTGTGTCTGCTAGTGAGTGTCAGTGTGTGTGTCTGCTAGTGAGTGTCAGTGTGTGTGTCTGCTAGTGAGTGTCAGTGTGTGTGTCTGCTAGTGAGCGTCAGTGAGTGTGTCTGCTAGTGAGCGTCAGTGAGTGTGTCTGCTAGTGAGCGTCATTGTGTGTGTCTGCTAGTGAGTGTCAGTGTGTGTGTCTGCTAGTGAGCGTCATTGTGTGTGTCTGCTAGTGAGTGTCAGTGTGTGTGTCTGCTAGTGAGCGTCAGTGAGTGTGTCTGCTAGTGAGCGTCATTGTGTGTGTCTGCTAGTGAGCGTCAGTGTGTGTGTCTGCTAGTGAGTGTCAGTGTGTGTGTCTGCTAGTGAGTGTCAGTGTGTGTGTCTGCTAGTGAGTGTCAGTGTGTGTGTCTGCTAGTGAGCGTCAGTGAGTGTGTCTGCTAGTGAGCGTCAGTGAGTGTGTCTGCTAGTGAGCGTCATTGTGTGTGTCTGCTAGTGAGTGTCAGTGTGTGTGTCTGCTAGTGAGCGTCATTGTGTGTGTCTGCTAGTGAGTGTCAGTGTGTGTGTCTGCTAGTGAGCGTCAGTGAGTGTGTCTGCTAGTGAGCGTCATTGTGTGTGTCTGCTAGTGAGCGTCAGTGTGTGTGTCTGCTAGTGAGCGTCATTGTGTGTGTCTGCTAGTGAGCGTCATTGTGTGTGTCTGCTAGTGAGCGTCATTGTGTGTGTCTGCTAGTGAGCGTCATTGAGTGTGTCTGCTAGTGAGCGTCAGTGAGTGTGTCTGCTAGTGAGCGTCAGTGAGTGTGTCTGCTAGTGAGCGTCAGTGAGTGTGTCTGCTAGTGAGCGTCATTGTGTGTGTCTGCTAGTGAGCGTCATTGTGTGTGTCTGCTAGTGAGCGTCATTGAGTGTGTCTGCTAGTGAGCGTCATTGAGTGTGTCTGCTAGTGAGCGTCAGTGAGTGTGTCTGCTAGTGAGCGTCAGTGAGTGTGTCTGCTAGTGAGCGTCAGTGAGTGTGTCTGCTAGTGAGCGTCAGTGAGTGTGTCTGCTAGTGAGCGTCAGTGAGTGTGTCTGCTAGTGAGCGTCATTGTGTGTGTCTGCTAGTGAGCGTCATTGTGTGTGTCTGCTAGTGAGCGTCAGTGTGTGTGTCTGCTAGTGAGCGTCAGTGAGTGTGTCTGCTAGTGAGCGTCAGTGAGTGTGTCTGCTAGTGAGCGTCAGTGAGTGTGTCTGCTAGTGAGCGTCAGTGAGTGTGTCTGCTAGTGAGCGTCAGTGAGTGTGTCTGCTAGTGAGTGTCATTGTGTGTGTCTGCTAGTGAGTGTCAGTGAGTGTGTCTGCTAGTGAGTGTCAGTGAGTGTGTCTGCTAGTGTCAGTGAGTGTGTCTGCTAGTGTCAGTGAGTGTGTCTGCTAGTGTCAGTGTGTGTGTCTGCTAGTGAGTGTCAGTGTGTGTCAGTGAGTGTGTCTGCTAGTGAGTCTCTTACTGAGTGTGTTTGTGTGTGTGTATTAGTGAGTCTGTTTGTCTGTTAGTGAGTGTGTGTTTGTCAGTGAGAGTGTATGTTTTGTAAGTGAGTGTGTATGTATGTCTGTCGCTGAGTGTGTCTGTCAGTAAATGTGTGTCCGTTAGCTGGTGTGTATGCATCTGTTCGTGAGAGAGTGTGTGTGTGTCTTCAGCACTTACCTTTCTCCCTTGGCGCTGGGGATTCCTCCGCCTCTCAGCTCCGAATGCTCTTGCCGCGCACGCATTCAAACCGCCCATAGGAAAGCATTATTCAATGCTTTCCTATGGACGTTCAGTGTTTTAGAATAGCGGAAGCTCCTCTAGAGGCTGTCAGTGAGACATCCACTAGAGGCTGAATTAACCCTCGGTGAAACATAGCAGTTTCTCTGTCAGGGTGTCAGGGTTAAAACTAGAGGGACCTGACACCCAGACCACTTCATTGAGCTGATGTGATCTGGGTGTCTGTAGTGGTCCTTTAAGTGTGTGTGCATCTGCATGCACTGGCGTACATACCGCGGTCGCAGGGGTCACAGCCCTGCAACCCCTGCGACCAGGTGCCCGGCGCCATGTGTTGCGGCCCCGGCCCGCGCAGAGTAAGCGCGAGAGTGGGGGGGGGGCACGGATCAATTTGCGCACTGGGGCCCCATGGGTCATGTGTACGCCACTGCACCTACCCTGGTGTCTGCCGCAGGCTGTGTGGAGGGGGCGAGGATATGAATGACATCATATCCCTGCTCCCTGTGTACCACACAGCGTGGCTGGCGCCCTGTGATGGGGCTGGGCTGCAGGACAGGACTCCAAGGAGCCAGACAGCATGCATCCAGGGGACAAGATTGAACTGATGTAAGTATGTAATTGTGTATGTCTCTGTATGTATGTATGTATGTAGGTCTCTGTATGCCTGTATGTCTGTACAAAATGTATGTGTCTGTATGTTTCTGTATGCCTGTATGTCTCTGTATGTACAAATGTATGTGTCCGTATGCCTGTATGTCTCTGTATGTACAAATGTATGTGTCTGTATGCCTGTATGTCTTTGTACGTATGTGTCTGTATGCCTGTATGTCTCTGTATACCTGTATATATGTATGTGTCTGTATGACGGTTTGTCTCTGTATGCGTGTATGTCTTTGTATGCCTGTATGTATGTGTCTGTATGCCTGGATGTCTCTGTATGTATGTTTCTGTATGTCTATGTATGTATGTATGTGTCTGTATGACGGTATGCCTCTGTATGTATGTCTTTATATGCCTGCATGTCTCTGTATGCATGTATGTCTCTGTCTGTGTCTGTATGTCTCTGTATGATTATTTCTGTGTTTGTATGAACCTTATTTTAAACGAGGGTGGGGGGCACCAAAATGCATCTTCGCCTGTGTAACTAAAAATCCTAGCACCGGTCCTGACAGTGTTTACAGCAAAAAGCCTGAAGGTAATGATTCTACTCACCAGAACAAATTAAATAAGCTGTAGTTGTTCTGTGACTACAGTGTCCCTTTAAATATAAGCAAGTAGTAATATAGAAATAAACAATGACATATGATACAGAGAGCGAACAATAAAAATAATAGGCATATATATAGTCCAGTAAAACCTTAGGATGAGAGAACAATCACAGTTCTATATGAGGTAGAGACGTCTATGGAGTAGTGGGATGAAGGGGTTTGTGGGATCCGTATGAAAGAGAAAAGAAAATCTAACAGTGCAATAAAAGAGCAGCCATATTGGGAGGGGAAACGGAGAAGGGGAAACTAGCTCAATCTAATAGAAAAAAAGTGAGTGATGGGGAGAGAGTATAATAAATAACAGCTGATAACAATAATAAACAACAAAGGGACTAGTAAACTAGTTGGGTAAAGCAATAAAGTGCATAAGGAATAAACCACAAAATACATATATAAATGAATTAATAAAACAGATATGTGACAAACAGCAAGTGCAAACATGGTTACTTAGACCAGGGTTTTGTAGCATACATTTTAAAACATGATAGTATAAGATTGTAATAAAAATAAATATAAATGGTCACAGTAAATTGCAAATGTCACAGAAAAAATGCTGAAAAGTATAACAAATAATAGAAATAATGGAAAATAATAATACATGTAAAAAAAGATAAAAACTATAAAAAAAAACTAAAATAAAAATGGATATAAAGAAACACAGAAAATTACAGAAAATGAAAAAGATCAAAATCAGCATTAAGTCCGTCAGGGGCAAGGGTTTTTAAAAGGAATACCCAGGACATTTCATTTCTTCCAAGAAATTTTCTAAAATCACCACCGCTCCATGGAATCTTGCATTTTTGGATGCCGATGCATTTAAGATATTTGGTTTTTTTGTCATGTTGGATGAAGTGTTTTGAAACTGAGTGATTAGGATAGCCTTTAATGATATTCCAACAATGTTCTGCCAGTCTAATTTTGAGGCATCTTGAAGTCATTCCTACATACAGGAGGCCACAAGGGCACTCCAGTAGGTAGATAACATTCTTAGTGTTACAGCATATGAGGTCTTTGATAGGATAAGTAATATTAGTATTATTAGAAGTAAAATGTGTGGTTGTATATTTGATGTGTGGATCTGTTGTTCTACATACAATACACCTATTACACTTAAAAAAAAAAACTCTTGATTTGGTAGCAGCAGGGTCTTTAGTATAATTTTTGGTGAGAATAGATCTAAAATGAGGGGCTCCTCTAAAAATGACATTGGGTTTCGTTGGGATAATGTATTTTTAATATGTCATCCTGCTTTAGAATGTGCCAGTGTTTGTTGATGATTTTCTTAATAGTTTTACTTTGTTGGAATATCATTAAAGGCTTTTGTTCTTTTTAATTTTCTGTAATTTTCTGTGTTTCTTCATATCCATTTTTATTTTAGTTTTTTTTTACAGTTTTTATTTTAGTTTTATTATTTTCCATCATTTCTATTATTTGTTATCATACTTTTCAGCAATTTTTCTGTGACATTTGCATTTTACTGTGACCATGTATACCGTATATACTCGAGTATAAGCCGACCCGAATATAAGCCGAGGCCCCTTATTTTACCCCCAAAACCTGGGAAAACGTATTGACTTGAGTATAAGACTAGGGTGGGAAATGCAACAGCTACTGGTAAATTTCTAAATAAAATTAGATCCTAAAAAAATTATATTAATTGAATATTTATTTACAGTGTGTCTATATAATGAATGCAGTGTGTGTATGAGTGCAGTGTGTGTATGAGTGCAGTGTGTGTGTATGAATGCAGTGTGTGTGTGTGTGTGTGTATGAGTGCAGTGTGTGTGTATGAATGCAGTGTGTGTGTGTGTGTGTGTGTGTATGAGTGCAGTGTGTGTATGAGTGCAGTGTGTGTGTATGAATGCAGTGTGTGTGTATGAATGCAGTGTGTGTATGAGTGCAGTGTGTGTGTATGGATGCAGTGTGTGTATGGATGCAGTGTGTGTATGGATGCAGTGTGTGTATGGATGCAGTGTGTGTATGGATGCAGTGTGTGTATGGATGCAGTGTGTATATGAATGCAGTGTGTGTATGAGTGCAGTGTTGGTGTGTGATGCAGAGTGTGATGCAGAGCCTTGGTGGGGGGGGCATTTTTATTATTACTTTTTAATTATTATTATAATATTAATTTTTTTTTGTTATATTAGTAATATTTTTTTATTATTTTATTTTATTATTTACATTTGTATTTATTTTTTTTGTCCCCCCTCCCTGCTTGATACATGGCAGGGAGGGGGACTCTCACTCCCTGGTGGTCCAGTGGATGGGCTGTATAGGAGGGGGGCTGGCAGAGAGCTGTTACTTACCTTTCCTGCAGCTCCTGTCAGCTCCCTCCTCCTCCGCGCCGGTCCGATCAGCTCCCCTGTCAGCTCACAGTGTAAGTCTTGCGGCCGCGCAGAGCGTTGCCACGGTAACCCGTGGCAACGCTCGGACCCCGCGGCTCTCGCAAGACTTACACTGGAGGAGAAGGGAGCTGCACGGACCGGCGCAGAGGAGGAGGGAGCTGACAGGAGCTGCAGGAAAGGTAAGTAACAGCTCTCTGCCAGCCCTTTGTCTGTATTATGGCAATGTAAGTTGCCATAATACAGACATTGACTCGAGTATAAGTCGAGTTGGGGTTTTTCAGCACAAAAAATGTGCCAAAAACTCGACTTATAATCGAGTATATACGTTATTTATTTTTATTACAATCTTATACTATCATGTTTTAAAATGTATGCTACAAAACCCTGGTCTAAGTAACCATATTTGCACTTGCTTTATGTTACATATCTGTTTTATTCATTCATTTATATATATATGTTTTGTGGTTTATTCCTTATGTACTTTATTTCTTTACCCAACTAGTTTACTAGTCCCTTTTGTTGTTTAATATTGTTATCAGCTGTTATTTATTATACTCTCTCCCCATCACTCACTCTTTTTCTATTAGATTTATCTAGTTTCCCCTTCTCCATTTCCCCTCCCAATATGGCTGCTCCCCACCTTCCACTGTTTTTTATTGCCATCCCTAATATGGCTCAAACAAGTTTTATTGCCTTCCCTAACATGACTGATACATGTTCTATAATAAAGTTATGGGGAAAAAACCATGACGTCATTTTGGCACCAAGAATTAAGTAATTTGAGGCCTATATAAAGCCAGTTGTGTCAGGTACATGTTTTTATGTACTTGAGAAAGCCCTAAGGGGAGAAATGCGTTGTGGAAGTTTTAACTAACTGTATGTTAATAAAGGTATTTTGGCCACTTTCTTTGTTGTGAGTTAGCCATTTTATATTTTTTACCATTTTTATTATTTTACTACTTGGCATCTGAGTTTTACTTGTTCTAGAGAGATACTACTCCAAAGCATCCTTGGTGGGATTATACCACTTACGCCCTATCATTGAGCAGTACGTCTGCCCAATTAAATGTAAGTAACCATTTGGTATTTTTATTTTTTTTAATTCTTTATTTTCTGTGTGCATGGAATAACAGAACATCTTATGTTGCCACAACAGCATTAATAAGTATAGCAATAACACAGAAGGTCACATTTGTGGCTTTGAGATAACGGCACATTTTTAAAAATATTATTACGAAAAGCAAGGTTGTTACGCTATGGCAGTGTAATTTAACTCGGGTTACAAGCTTGAGAGTGCTGTGATAGCTGACATTTAAGTTAGATCAGATCATAAGATTAAAGTCAAACAATACATTCAACTGGTGCGCTGACTGCAGCGTTGAGTGCAAGCTTACAAATTAAGTTAAGCAAAATGATATGATTAAATACAAGCAATATGTAACTGCAACGGGTGCTCTGAGTCTAGGTGTATGTGGACCTTGAATAATCAGAGACAGGGTGTCCCTGGGTGTGTGAGGTCAGCTCAGGCTGGCGTGTATCCAAGTGGTGGTTTACGACAAGTAGAAAGTTATGCGTTTAGTAGTTTAGATTCCCTGCACTGTTTATAAAATTAAGTTTGAACATCAGAATACTCGTGTGGTTAGAATAAAAATAAAACTGAAACTACATAATTATCAAGGCAATAACAGTAAGCTGAATAACAGATTATAAGTGATTAGTCTGGGTACAGTCTCGGACCGGTTGAATACTGTCCTAAGCCTATGCCTGTGGTAATCAGGCTGGGTGAAGATTATGTAGCAGGGTCCTGGTCGGATCCACAGTGGTGAGTAAACCCTAAACAACTAACAGTAGCCCTGTACAAAATAACCACATAACTTTTTATCCAACAAGAACTTTTCAGAAAATTTGAAAAATCTCTATCCTCTGAAATAAACTAAAATGGGAGAAGAAATATATAGATGAACAAATCACTCTAAGAGTTCTAAGAATGCAGAAATTACCTACCTCAGATCAAGACGATGGGGAATTTATTTACGAGTGGTTAAAAAAATTAGAACTGTGCACTCTTAGCCTCATGGAAACTCTAATTACAAAAAGCTTTCTGTTCTAGACATTGAAATTAACAATCTCATGGATAAACTTCTACCATTTACAGAAACCCAAACCTATAAACAAAACTCCATCCTCATCCAATGCAACATTGAAAAAGTGGAAACAGACACAAAACATATTAAAATTAATAAATATATCCGTGACAAACAAAAAAGCACACAGTCCCCACCACCACTTTCCTGCTAGAAACAACAACAAAATAGATGCAAAAAACTCCAAAACACTATTACAAAGTTAACACCAAATATTATCAATCACCTAAAAGATAGTCACCACATAAATATTGAAAACCATTTCAACAAACAACAAAACATTTCACACAATCACCAGACTACCAAGACTACCCTAACCAAACAAATACGTCTGCAACAACCTATAACCAACCTATACACAGACAATTCACAAAGAACATCACCACAAGACCACAAAGACGAAGGTTTGGCCACAGAAAGTACATCTACCCAAAATTCAGTTTTAAGTAAAGGCTTAAAATATGAGCCCACACCACCCTTTTAAACCTTTCCAAGCTTTTTTAGACATCAATAAGTTTGTAAGGAAAGCAACCTTAAAAAGATTTTTTTATCAATAACACAAACTCAAATGCTGAAATATGCAATCCCAATCCCACATAAAACACCAACCCCTCCGTAGTTAGAACCAGCCTAAAAAATCACTAACATTTTTGCCCTTCTAGTTTTAAGTCAGGCCCCATTGAGGTTTTTGAGAAACGTCTATTAAAAGATTTTGAAAAAATCAAACATTAGAAATTGATCACCAAAATCTATCAAGCCTAGAATGGAGAGCACTTAAAGAACTACAAAACAACAAGGATATAGTAATTAGGCCAGCAGATGAGGGATTGGGACTAGTCATCCTATCAAAAACTATGTATATAAAGGAAGCAAACTGGCAATTAGAAGACAGAGGTATATGAAATACTATCAAATGACCCCATCCCTGCCATTAAAAGTAGTCTTATTGAATTTCTATCAAAGGGTCTAGACTCCAAAATTCTCAATAAACAAGAATTTGATTATCTCAATATCTATCATCCCAAAATTCCAGTTATTTACTTTCTACCCAAATTACATAAAAATGATAAAGACCCGCCAGGCAGACCCATTATCCAATCTTTCGGAATATATAGATATCCTATTACAGCCTTCAGTTAAACGTATGAGATCCTACCTCAAAGACTCTATGACCCTCTTATGATTTTACTTGGCTTCAAGACTACATTTTAGTTACTTGTGATGTTCAACCCTTTATACTATTATACCTCATAATAAGGGATGTGAAGCAGTTTCCAAAAATTAAAAAAACTGAAAACGTAATACCAGAACATCAAATAGATTTTGTTATACAAGGTATTCAAATGATTTTAACTAATAATTATTTTTGGTTTTTAGACTCGTTTTATATCCAAAAAAGGGGTACTTCTATGGGAATGAGATTTTCCCCCAGCTATGCTAATCCCTTTATGGCCGATTGGGAATCCTCAGACGTTTGGGGAGGGGAACATGGCTGGCGGGCAAACCTTGTTTCCTATTTCCGGAATATTGACGACCTGTTTTTTATCTGGCAAGGCTCAGAAATAACTCTCAAACTATTTATTTATTTATTTATTTTTTAATTCTTTATTTTATTTGTACATAGAATTAACAATCAGTTTTGTACTGCCACGACAGCTGGTACAAACACAAAAGAAACATGCGGTAACAGTAATGTGGCATAAGAAACACTGCACTTTTTTTTTTATATAAACAGGCTTAAGTCACTACGGTAGTTATGTGGTTTTCATCATACAGGCTATACATTATCAACACCCAGTAGGGTGCTAACTGCTTAATAAGTTTTAACCATGCCTCTTCGAGGTTAACTATGCTTAATGCGATTCAACTATGCGTAATAATAGATTGCCATGCTTGAGTGAAGAGTGGCGATGTAAATAATCTAGGCTTTTACCAGGGAGAGACAGTGTGAGTCATGAGAAGAGTGACAGCAGGACATGAAAAATAAAAACATAAGGTATATACTAAATAGGTGCTAGTTTTTTTTTTGTTTTAGTCAGTTCTATCTTCCAGTGTCAGGCAAAAACAAAACTAACAGAATCAAAAACATCAAAGAGAGCAATAAAATGAATCCTACGCAGAAGCCTCCCATTTAACTATAAATCCACTCTCCTAATATCCAAGCTGAAGTCATGGAGCTGATTTTTAGCCTCAAATGAAGTCTGAGCCCTGCCCCTAGAACTCAAAAGCTGCACCCTCTCTAGTAAATGATAGCCTTCGTGTGGAGTTAGAAAAACAAAATTCTACTGTTCAAGATAATATTTCAATCGCCTAAGGGTGGTCCAAGTAAGACTGCTAGTTTATATATAGGCAATATACAAATTAACAGTAAAGCAAATAATAACAAACAGAAAAAGGAACGTTAAATCCTAGAAAATATAACTGGCTGATACCCTTGTTATACTGGGTCTGGTGTGAGTCCGTTCATGGCGTTCAACCTATGCCACTTAAAGTCCAGGTACAATGAGGGAGCCTGATACCAGTCCCTGTTTCCCCCACCTGCTCTCTCTGTGTGCGGTGCAGCGGCAGGGGCAGGTGTGTCCTCCGTGTGCCGTCGGTCTCGTCTGCCGTGTGGCTTGAGGGGACTTTCCCAGGGTTGCGCTGCCCCTGACGGGTGAGTCTGGAGCTCTGCGGTCGAGGTGAGTAGAAATGTCCACGCTGCTGGGCTTTTTGGGAAGGTGGTGCTCGCCGCTGTGATTCCTTGTGCCTTTTCCTTTTGGTCATGCGGGGGGGATGGTTCTTCATGTCGCTATGTGTAGCAGGGCGGCCCCCAGTAGTTGCTGGGCTTTCCGCAGGCTTACGGGGTAGCTCTTTGGGCTGCTCTCCCTCAGGAGGTCGGCGTGTCGTTGCTGTGATACGGGCCTCCAACTTGGCCCAGAAGTTTGCAAAGATTGCTTCCAAGCGCTCCAGCACCTGTTCGGCGGCCCCTCCTTGTGGCTCCATCGGCTGTTTCAGGCTTGGTTGGTGGGACAGAGGTATTGCCGCCATCTTAAAGTAGTCAGCCGCGATCAGGAGTCTTGGGGTGGATTTCGCTTAGGGTCGGTATAGGCTTCAACCAGTGGATACCGGGATAACCCCCACCGGTCCAGAGGGGGGGGGGAGGATAGTTTTAGTCCCGAGTCCGTTCCGTTCATCCGAGGAGCTAGGAGAGCGGCCGTCTCCCCCAGCTCAGGCTTGTGTAGGCCGCGTGCCGCTACCAGAACGGACCGGGGTCGGACAGGCTCACAGCGGGTATCCTCCGGTGCACCGAGGACCCCTTAGCAAGATGTGTGCATATTGTAGCTTGGTCGCTGAGTAGCCCGGGCGTAAAACTTGATTTTGTCGGGCCAGAAGCAGGAGCTCTTACAGAGCACGTCTGGCTGCCTCGGCTGTCAGGCCCCGCCCCCCCTTCAAACAATTTTTAAATCATCTTAATTCTAATGATCGAGGCATAATTTTAACCTCAGAATACAGCAACACATCAGTTAACTTTTTAGATCTCAATATTTCTATTCAAGATGGCTCTATTCAAAAAGATTTTTTTTTTTTTTAAAGTATGCACAAATACCATTATAGATCAGTCCAGTTGCCATCACAAACCATGGTTAGAAAGTATTCCAGGGGGCAGGGGCGGGGCGCCGAGCCGACTGGAGGCCATCTGCTTCGGCTCCAGATCTTCTGAACCCGTGAAAAGGGCGCAAAATGCAGTCAGCAATGCGGAGATACACTCCATGGAGACACCCGAACAGGAGACGCTACACAAGTGAAACCTCCATGCATGGAGCAGTCACCTGGCTCAGGGCACGGCCCCGCTCCCCCCTCCCCTGGCCGGTGAGGGTCATCCCGTCCACATGGCGGCGGCTCTCACTACTGCGGAGGGCTCCCGCGGTGGCCACACGCCGCGCGCCTGTACTGCCAACGGACGCAGGAGGAACAGCCGGCCAGCGGACATGAACACAGACATGGAAGGGCTAAAGGGACGTATGCTACCTCTTTTCAAACTATATATAACACTAAGCGATTATAAAAGGCAGAACAAATTAACACCCTCTACACAAATAGCAAGGAAGATTGCAGAAACAGAAAAACAGATAAACAACCAGTTAATGAACAAAGCAGCTAAACAGTTAGAATCATTACAATCCAAGTGGTATCTAAGGGGCAATAAGCCAGAGGGACTAATGACTAACAAACCGAAAAAAGATGCGGGCGGCACAACCAAGAAGACACGCAGCGGTCACCTAGACGAGGGGTGAACTGCGGCCCGGGGCACGGCCCTGCCCCCCCCCTCTCGGCCGGTGGGGGTTATCACGGCCTCCAGGCGGAGGTGCGGGCCGCAACGGAAATCCCCGCGCGGCCCGGATACTGACCGTCTGCACTGGCACAGGCTGCGTAAATATCAGCCAGCCAGAAACATTGGAAGTCACCGCGGAGGGGATGCCACATCAGGAGCACCCCGATCAAGCACAAAGTGACTCGGGCACATACTCCACAACGGCGCTACTGCTGAGTCGGCGGAAGGAAGGTGGAGAAGGCAAAGCATGAGTGACCGATACTAAGAGCAATACTCACCAGGGGGAGCTGACCTGGACGGCCTGTGTGTTATTTGGCACTGATGAGGGCCGGACAGACCCCCCGGGATTGCAACTGGCCCGCAGGAAAAGTGAGTGCCCTAATCTCTGGGTATGTGGGGTCCCCAGAGAGCTATGTCCCTGATGCCGCGAGCCCTGTGGGGCGGGATAATGCGGCCCTTCCGGCGGACCGGTGGCTGGGAGCGGCGAGCACTGGCCCCAAGAGTGTGGCCGGCACCGGGAGAGACATTGGGACACGCGCTCCACTGAGTCTAAGGTGGTGATGGGGAGGTGCAGGGAGTGAGTGGCCCACGGACTCTAGGTGTGGGGGTCGAGTGGACTGATTCAACTCCCGAGTGCCCACAGCGCCGCTGAGGACCCGGGTGCTGGGCTGGAGTAGTCTCGGGGGGGACGGATGGAGACTCGAGGTCTTGAGTGACACACTGCGACCGCGCCATGGGAGGCCCCCCAGGGACTGACATCAAAACTGGTCTTGCTCCCATATTGACCTGCCTATTTTCATCTCATAATTTTTCATTTTCTCTTTTAAATGTTTACTTCCATCTGCCCTAATGAGCATTCTCTATAAGACTGCATGTTATTAATAAGTGCAACAGGACGGACTGTACAACAATAATGTTTAGCATGCTTATAATGTTACTGCAGGACCTGCCCGTTAACCACTGCTTAGGCTATCTGGGCAAATAGCTACATAATAGATATCCACGCGCATACAACTCCATTATGGACAGTTCTGCTTTTATATTGCTGTAATTCTTATAGTTGATAATTGTTTACGCATTCCTAAATATCGTAAGCCAGAGATGAGACACGCAATACGCGACCAACGCACTTACCATAAGTTCTTAATGCAAATTAAGGTTTTTAGTCTTAACGCTTTTTTAAATTCATGATTGATGCGAACATATTCTCACTCTGTCATTTAGACACAGTTTAAGCTGTTTAGTAACCAGCAGTAATTGCATACTTATGCCGCTTAGAATGGCTAAAATGCCCCTACAGGAGCTAAACTATACTGTTAACTGTTTAGTCGCACAGCCGTATACGTCACTGCTACATTGACATACTGGAGTGACTCTCCGCATTAGCTCCAGTATGCTTACGTCATCTAGGGTTGCTTATTAAGCGATAACCCAATTTAATTGCATATATCAGTTGACAATACGAATCAATATGTTCTGCTATACAGGCTATGATAAATCCGCTTCTGCGTAAGCGACAAAATGTTTGCACCTTTATTTACCAATGCTAATGCCCCTGCGCGGGCAACTACTTGCTTTATTACAAATCAGTTTGCTAAATGCGTTTATATTGTGAAAACAATAAAAATATTCAAAACAAACCGAAAAAAGAGAAACACAAAAGAGTAATATACAAAATAAAAGATAAAGAAACGTATTTAATGGCCCCAGAAAAAAATAGGAAGAGTGTTTGAAAGATTTTATCGGGATCTATATAACCTACCAGAAGAAATATACGGCAGGGAAGAGGAGATTGAGAAATGTTTCCAAAACATACATATGCCAAAAATCCTACCTGACCATTTAAAATAATAAACCAGCCCATAACAGAAGTAGAAGTTAGTAAATCAATAAATAAGCTGAAATAAAGACTGCTCCAGGCCCAGATGTCTTTACAATTTTTTTTTTAAATTAATGAAAGATCAACTGAAAGATGAACTCTCTAATATCTTTAACTATATAATGAGAACAGGAGGCTGTCCTGGAGAGTTATTGAGAGTGAATATTATCCCCATCCCAAAAGCAGATAAAGATTCAGAATTTATTGGCAACTATAGACCTATTTCGCTAATCAATACCAACATTAAAATTTTATCTTCTATTCTTGCTGAAAGATTAAAAATAGTTATACCACAATTAATCAACAATGATCAAAGATTCATACCAGGGAGGTCCTCAATCAACAATCTCAGAAAAATAATAAACATATAGAAGAAATAGATAACAATGGAACCCCTCTAATGTTACCGTCAATAGATGCAGAGAAAGCATTTGACAGGTTTGGTTAGGGTTTCGTGTTCGCTACTTTAATGCTACAAGCTATATCTGCTCTCTATAACTCTCCATCAGCAAAGGTCACAGGGTCAGGATTTACATCACAAAACTTCAATATTAAAAATGGGACAAGACAAGGGTGCCCTCTTTCCCCTTCATTGTACATAATGGTGTAAGAAACCTCTAGCAATTTCAATAAGACAAAACAAAAAAATTAAAGGTTTCATGAACTCGTAAGGACAAACAAAACTAAATATCTATGCAGACGACATTTTATTAACATTAGAAGAACCAAAAAATTTGGTTCCAGAGTTACTGGAGGAGATAAATAAATACTCAAAAGTCTCAGGACATAAAATGAACCTAGAGAAATCAATATTCAGCGCTAAAAATATGAACAAAAGATTAATTAACTTTCTTGTACAAAATATCGGGCTCCCTGAAAATAAGGACAGGCTAAATTATTTAGGCATAACCATAACCTCAGATTTAAAAGACCTAATAGAAGCCAACTTCTTACCCTAACTAAAACAAACCAATAAAAAATCTAAGGAAATTTTGCAATGTTATCTGGCTAGCAGACTTTTCCACATATTGCTCTCTCAAAACAATGCGGCAAACCAATAAATATGGTACAAAATGGATGTGACAAACTCCCCCTTAAATGGGGGAGTTTGTCACAATGGAAAAAGCTAAAACTGG
Source organism: Pelobates fuscus (assembly GCF_036172605.1). Taxonomy (NCBI): domain Eukaryota; kingdom Metazoa; phylum Chordata; class Amphibia; order Anura; family Pelobatidae; genus Pelobates; species Pelobates fuscus. Next base: position 70,617,432 of record NC_086328.1, read on the forward strand.
GGTATGTAATCTATTTTTACTATTCTGGGTCTTAGATTTGAATAAAAAATGTATTAAAGAGACACAAACTAAAACACAGAATTAACGAGCTGGTGGGATAAATTCACAATTAACATAGGACTCAGGAATACAATAATAGATGTGCTTCCATTTTCTACCATTTTAGATATGTTAGATAATATAAAAATAGATGTGCAAGCAAGAAAAAAAAGTATAATCACTAAAGATATAGAAAACGTATAACTGGAAGTAATCCCAAGTGTACTTCACAACCACCTCAAGAAATATACAACTAAACAAAAAAGTGGAAAACACCCAGAATACGTAAAATAAATATAATATAAATTGAAACAACCTGAATTCAAGTTGAATATCCGTGGATATAAGCTGTATAAAAATCAGATAGCTAACATAGCGTAAAATAGTATAAAGCAAATAGTGTGAGTAAATATAAATATAGATACACTCACAAACGAATGTAAGATCAGGCTTGTCACCCTCTCAGGGGTAATATGATGGATATGAGCTGGTATATCTTACAATAAAGCATGTGGAAATAAAGGAAATCAAATATAGTGAAGTTTGTTGGTATAATATACAATCACATTTATTGGTTGCACTTACACATAGAAGGTATAAAATTAGCGTGTCTCCATATACTCATGGAACTCCTGAAAGATGGTGTTGAATTCCTTGCAGTAAGGATCCAGGAGCAGTGGTATAGAGGCAGCCAAAAGACCAAAATAACAATAAAATACAAATAAAATTCCAAATAAAATATACAGGAGATGAATCCAACGCGTTTCGTCCGGTAAGGTGCTGGACTTCTTCAGGGATATCTCCATATTCATCCTCACTGGTATAAATACCGTAACCAATCTCCATAAATCCGGAACACTTGGCGTTTGGCGTGCGTTTCATCCGTGGAGCGCATAAACAGCGCAAAACAGTCCAAGATTGTTCATAGTAGTTCCGGGTTGAAAAAACGCATGCGCGCGGTAAACGCGCATGCGTAAATGGGAAAAGACCGAAAGCCTGGAAAGGGCAAAAAAACATAAGGCCTACTCACGGCCCAGTTTGGAAATTTGAGATAGGAAAAAAAAGTATAAATTCCATGAATGCTAATGACCCATTTGCTCACCAGGAGAAAGATCTCATTTGAATGAGTGCCAGTTTCTATCGGTCAAAAATTCCATTATTGTAGCTAAGTGAGTGAGTAATTAAGATTTCTATTAATTTCAGCTTTTTATTTTTAACAGTTGTTGGTGTAAATTATTTGTCATCTATTTTTATGTATGCACTGTGACTGTTTTGTTCATAATAAATATTGCTTATTAAGTTCTGCCAATGTCTAGTAGAATCATGTTACCCTAAGAGACCAATCTAATGGTATTTTTAAATTGCATAGATGTTTTGTTTGTGAGTTTTTAATCTGCCTTGCTTGGGGAACCAATGCTTTCCATCTTATAAAATGCTTTAGTGGTGGCAGGTTTTGATACAAGAGTTAAATTTGAGTAATATTAAGAGAGTTTTTATATCATATTTTCAGTCTAGTGCAGACAAACGGTGATTTTTAAAAGTTTTATCAACGCAACCAAGTCGCAAGCACACTTGCAGTAGCGTGCAAACATGAAATTTAGTAACAGGTTCTTGAAAATAGAACATCTATTTTTTTCAACTTTTTTAGTTGAAATTACTCATTTTAGCGCATGAAGGCGTTACGTTGCAAAAAAAATTGGTATTCTGTTGCTGGACTTCTTCTGTCTAAGCCAATTCCCAATATTCTAGGGATTGCCTTCAGCACCCACACCCAAGCCACCCTCTGGACAATAGCAGGTGATGACTGAGATTTTCCGTTTCTGACCTAATGGCAGTAACTGAAGTAAGTTGGGGCATGTTATTCTGTAGACAATATTGACACCTACAGGTAGCTGGTGCATATCCTAGCATTTGCCTACTCAAGGGTGATTGAATACCAAGTCAGGATTTGATTGACTGGGACTATATCAATTGTGTAGCTAGCTGTATTGTATAGGAAACAGTTTAAGAAGGAAGGACAACATATTGTGCTGTGATTTATTCCTACTATGCACACATAAGGCCACTAGAAATGTATGGATAGACTGAAATTGCCATATATGTCAGATGCTTCTCTTTCACTCATACACATGTACTCTATTGTTAAAGAAATATATTTCAAGCCACTTAAGTAAGCATAGATTACTGAAAAGATTCTCAGTACAGATTCTAAGTACTCAGGGGTGCCTTTTTACACATCACCGGCCCTGCATACCCCTCAAAATCACAATCCCATGAAGTGGGATGCTAAGGAGCAGTGTAAAACACGACAGGTAAGTGATACGAATCACGTCATTGGCAAAGGGAGCAGACCTACCTGGGAGGGGGTGGAAGAATTAACAGATCAACCTGGTGTGAGTTCTCAAATGCGTTCTCAAATGTCGTGTTAACCTGTGGCAACGTTCCAACGAGGCACACATGCCTAGAGAGAGAAAGGACCTTTTTCCTGCTGGAAGGGAAAGGTGGCATTTAAAAAAAAAAAAAAAAAACTTTTTTCCCACAGAATGCAGCCACTTTCCCACCCCACATATTTACTTACGCACATTGCATCCACTATACAAAAACACACACTGCATCCACCACACAAACACTGCATCCTCTACACAAACACACACTACATCCATTACACAAACACACACACTGCTTCCACTAGACAAACACACACTCTGCATTAACTTTACACCCTGAATCCACTACAAACACTGCATCAACTTCACAAACACACAATGCATCCACTATACACACACTTCATCCCTGTAGGCTAACTCGAGGTGGGACCAGGGGCCCAGACCTTGATCTATGTAAGGGGCCCCAAAATTTCTGATAACCATCCTGGCTGTGTGTAATATTTGTAATGTGTGTGTGTTATGTGTGATTTGTGCAGTGGGTGTTTATTTTTATTTAATTGCATTAATTAAAGAAAAATATTTGTTACTTCTCCTGCTTAATTATTTTGCAGGGAGGGGACTAAAATCTCTGGTAGTCCAATGGGTGTTCTTCTCTGGTATCCAGTTGGGTTTCATAAAACTCAGATGGTCTGATGGGGTTTAATGGTTATCTGCTGGTCTAGTGGGAGGGGGTATTGATTCCCTGGTGGTCCAGTGGGGGTTATAGATCCCCTGGTGGTCCAGTGGTGAATAACATAGCCTAGTGAGGCTCCTTCTGCTTAGTTAGCAAGTCAGAGCACAGGCTGAATGTGTTCTGGATCCCTCACTGAGCATGTGAAACACAAGTAAGCAGTTAATATGATCTGCAACCAGCCAGAGTTGCGGACCATGTGCTCCACCACCAGGAAATCATTTTTATTTACTTAATAAAAACAAAATGTCTCTTTTGATGGGGGGGCGGGGATGTACCTTTGAACATTGGGCTGCCTGTGTTCCCTAAAGCAGTCAAGCTGTGTCACCTTATATTATTGCTGCAGTCGCGTCACTGGGGGGGGGGGGGGGGAGCAAAATGAGGCCATGGTCCCCCCTACATCATGCAGTGCTCCACCTTGTGCCTCCCCCCAATGAAAATTGAAGTCGGGAGCACTGAGTCTCCCTTCACAAGCTGCAGCAGCACTGTCACTGTGGAACTGTGCTCCATCCTTTTCCTACCAGCTGGGAGGACTTTCTCCCCCCAAACGCCCTGGCAAATGCCCTGCCAATCTCTTGTCGTGAGGGGCTCATGAGCTGGCCGGGTGGCCACCTCTGCCTCCCCTCCCCCCCAAAGCTGGCATGGGCTGATGTGGGAGGCGGGTGGCAAGGGAGCACTCTGAGCTCTTCCCTGCTCAGTTCCCTTGCGCATACCGCAGTGATGCCGGAGCTGGAATATGACGTCACTCAGGCATCACTAAGAGGTGTGCGAGAGAGCTGAACAGGAGGATCACTGCTCCCTCACAGCCTCCACGATGAGCCTGCCTGCCCGGGTGCCTGCCAGCCCAGCCAGCAGCAGCCCCACTGGACCCCAGGGAAGAAGCCACAAAATGTAACCAATAATAAAAAAAGTGTTAGTGTCTGTGTTTGTTAGTGTGTCTGTTAGTGAGAGTGTTAGTGTGTGTCTGACAGTGAAAGTGTTAGTATGTCTGTTAATGAGAGTGGTTGTCTGTTAGCATGGGCGTAGGAACCCAAAAAAATCTGGGGGGGATAGCATTTTTACTCGCCGGGTATATTCTTATTCCGTAAACTAGGAGTTGTTTATCCCATTGTACAGCGCTACGGAATTTGCAGTCGCTATATAAATGATTAAATAATAACATTAAAGGGTCACCACAGGGAAGGGGTTTTACTTACCCGGATACAGCGCCGGGATCCTCCTGATTAGAACCACCCCTACCCTTCCCATGAATATTAGAACCACCCCTACCCCTTCCATGCACAAAAGAACTCCACCTACCCCTTCCACGCACATTAACTCCCTACCCCTTCCATGCATATTAGTACCCCCCTAACCCCTTCCATGCATATTAGAACCCACTCTACCTCTTCCATTCATATTAGTACTCCCCTAACCCCTTCCAATAATTTTTCTACCTACCCCCTCCTCCCATCCATATTAGTAGCCCCCCTAAACCCTTCCAATTATTTTTCTACCTACCCCTCTCCCCTATCCTTATTAGTAGCCCCTCTAACCCTTTCCAATTATTTTTCTGCCATGTTAACTAACGCCAGTGCTGGAGTGCCTACATTAAAAGGCCTGCAGGGACAGGCTATAGACACCAGAACCACTACACTAAGCTGCAGTGCTTCTGGGGACTATAGTGTTTCTTTAATGTGAGGTAAATTAGAGATTAGTGCAACGAATAATATGCTAGATTGCCTACTTACAACCAGATGAGGATGATGATGGGCTCTAGCTGCAGTCTGGCTCCACTGGTCTGGTGTAGAACAGGCTCTCTGGAGGCTGTTTGTAACTGTGGTCACAAAAATCAATGTTCTGTGAGAACGGGAAGCAGCTCCATTTTTTGGGGGTCCTTTACACAGCTCAAGGTCTGGATCCCAGGGTCCACCTTCATGTTCCACCAATGAGTTTGTTCACAGGGGGTGGAGTGTGTAGGGGATGTCCTGATATGTGTGTAAGGAATGCATTGTGTGAATCTGTGTTTGTATGTGTAAGGGCTGCAAGGTGTGATTCTGTGTATGTACGGGATGCAGTGTGTGCGTCTGTAAGGGGTGCATTGAGTGTATGTACGGGGTGCATTGAGTGTGTAAGGTTGCATGATTGTGTGAGTGTGTGTGTGTGTGTGCACGGGGTGCATTGAGTGTGTGTAAGGATGAATTGTGTGTTTCTGTGTGTGTAAGGGTGGTATGATTGTGTGATTGTGTGTGTGTGTGTGTGTGTGTGTGTGTGGTGGATGTCAATCTCTCTCCCTCCCTTGTCACTCTTTCTCCCCCCCCCTCCCTGCTTCTTTCTCCCCCCCCTCCCTGCTTCTTTCTCCCCCCCTCCCTGCTTCTTTCTCCCCCCCCCTGCTTCTTTCCCCCCTCCCTGCTTCTTTCCCCCCCTCCCTGCTTCTTTCCCCCCTCCCTGCTTCTTTCCCCCCCTCCCTGTTTCTTTATTCCCCCCCCCCCCCTCCCTGTTTCTTTATTCCCCCCCCTCCCTGTTTCTTTATTTCCCCACCCTCCCTCCCTGTTTCTTTATTTCCCCTCCCTCCCTGTTTCTTTATTCCCCCCCCTTCCCCCCCCTGTTTCTTTATTTCCCCTTCCTCCCTCCCTCCCTGTTTCTTTATTTCCCCTCCCTCCCTGTTTCTTTATTCCCCCCCCCCTCCCTCCCTGTTTCTTTATTCCCCCCCCCTCCCTGTTTCTTTATTTCCCCCCCCCCTCCCTGTTTCTTTATTCCCCCCCCCCCTCCCTGTTTCTTTATTCCCCCCCCTCCCTGTTTCTTTATTCCCCCCCCCTCCCCTCCCTGTTTCTTTATTTCCCCTTCCTCCCTCCCTCCCTGTTTCTTTATTCCCCCCCCCCTCCCTCTTCCCCCCTTCCTGTTTCTTTCTCTCCCTCCCTCCCCTACCTATGATGTAGCGTGGCCGAGCGCTGTATAGTCCGCCGGTACAGGTAGCTTTTGTTTCCTGTACCCGGCGGACTAACAGGAAGTGCACACTCAGTGTGCACTTCCTGTTAGTCCGGCCGGGTACAGGAGACAGATGCTCCCTGTACCGGCGGACTATACAGCGCTCGGCTACGCTACAGTGAAGGAGTGACAGGAGGGAGCGCTGAGCGCTTCCCTCCTGTCAGCTCCTCTCTTCATGCTGCGCCCGGGCGGTGCGCTCTCATGGACGCACCAGCCCGGGCAAAGCTGCAGCCGCCTGAGGCTCTCTGCAGAGCGCTCGGGCGGCTGCAGCATCAGGGGGGGGGGGGGCGGCGGAGCTGGGGGGGATTTCCCCATACCTGTCCCCCCCGCATGATTTGCTGGGGGGGATGCGTCCCCCCCATCCCCCCCGGTTCCTACGCCCATGTCTGTTAGTGAGAGTGTGTGTGTCTGTCAAAGAGTGTGTGTATGTCTGTCAGTGTGTGTATGCGTGTCTGTTACTGAGAGTGTGTATCTGTCAGTCAATGTGTATGTCTGTTAGCGAATGTGTGTGTCTGACACTGAGTGTATGTGTCTTTCAGTGAGTGTGTATGTGTGTTTGTCAGTGTACGTCTGTCAGTGAGTATATGTGTCTGACACTGAGTGAGTGTGCGTCTGTCAGTGAGTGTGTAAGTGTCTTGTCAGTGAGTGTGTATGTGTATCTGTCAGTGAATGTGTGTGTCAGTTAGTGTGTCTGTCGGTGAACATGAGTGTCTGTGAGTGTGTATGTTTCAGGGAAAGTGTGTGTTGGTTAAACAGTGTGTGACAATGACTGTGTATCTGTCAGTGAGTGTATGTCAGTGTATGCATCAGTGAAGGTGTGTGTCTGTTAGGCAAAGACGTGTTGGTTTTTCACAAAAAGTTATATTTAGAAGGTGGGGGGGTCCCTGAGTTTTGTCATGCCTAGGGCAGCACAAAACCAGAATACACCACTGATCTTACTGCAATGTCCTAATTGCTGTGGTTTATTGCAGCCATTCACAGGGTACAATCTTATGCATCATCATTTCCCCTTACTACACTGTGTGCATATCACAATCTAAACTTACTATTAATTGTCGATAATTATATTCATTCCACTGCCCTTGGCTTGCTTTCCTTAACCTCATTCCAAGTACTAAAACCGCTCTGCAACCTCTAATCCCAAACAACGTGACATCGTCTGTGACGGAGCCAGTGACGGAGCCGACTCTCAGCTACTGATGCTGGTACCTCCTGCGTGTCAGTCTCCGGTTACCATGACAACCACATCCAGCCTAACTCTACTCCGTGCTTATTTATATTCACGGTCCTCCCCCTTTTGCCTAACACGCCCCCATATAACCCCCTGGTGACGTCATGGCTCCTGTGTAGCTCTGGAGCGGGTACCCAGAGCTGCCATCAATCTGTACCAGGGAGATGTAGGGAAGGAAAGGGGGGGCGGGCGGGCTTGCACCTTCTCACTACAAGGTCCACGGCTGGGTCATCATGGCTAAGCACCACAGGACCCCTTACCGAAATGCTGGGAGCATCATCGAGGTGAAAAGCAAAGTAAGGATCCTGGCACAGCCAGCCTGGCTACCTCCTTCCCCACCATGTCTAGTGCATCAGTGTGCATTCCCTGTGCACCACACAAGTCCATTCCAATAACAAGTTATATCCTCACAAGCATGCAGGATCTAAGCAGTAGCATTACTAGGCATCTTAATGGGCTCTTACCTGATTATCTGCATTCCTCTCCATCGCCTGGCATTTAATATCCTCTGTTTACATTGCAATACCGTATCAGACACGGCACATCTTGCTGGGCTCCTTTATTATGACCAGTGCAGCATAAAATTAGATGCAAATTGTGTGTTGTGGGGCAACACAGGCAATCGTCTGTTCAAACAAAGCAATACACAATATACCCCCACAAAACATGTTCATAAATAATTGGTTATATGTATATTTATATCCATTCTCAAATCTGATTAGATTCTATGACATGGCAATCCATCAAAGCAAATCTAGCTCATAAAATCAGTTTATTTATATACAGTTCATCCCCATCCATCACCTTGTATTCACCAAGCTCTTTTACTGTAATGTGGATGGCTTGAAATATTGTGTACATAGCTCAACAAGCAACATGGTTTTTTTTTTTTTTTTTTAAATATATGTTGTAGTGTATGTATACTTGGCCATGCACTCCATAAATGCAGAGAACTGTTCAACATTCTTGCTGTAAGATTTTCATTCTATAAAAATGTTAAATTCAGATTGCATCCCTTAGTGACTTCCTCTTGGCGTAAAGGAAATAATGCCTACATTGCAGTATATTTGCCAACTATAAGCTGTGTTAGTGAAAACATGAATTAACTAACCTTGGTTGGAAGAGTTCACGTGAGTATAAATATACTGAAGATTCAGAGCCTATTATATCTCTAAGAGTTTAGTGAGGTGTTATGTGTAGAAAAGGTATTGATGTCTGCAAAAACACACACTCTCTCACACACCACACACACACACACTCACACACACACAAACACTCTCTCACACACACACACACACACACACACACACACACACACACACACACACACACACCACACATACACACACTCTCTCACACACACACACACACACACACACACACTCTCTCTCTCTCTCTCTCTCACTCTCTCTCTCTCTTGCAAGCACATTTAATGAAACAAGCAACATATAAAGGGTTATTTAATGAAGCGAGAATTGTTTGGGATTTAAAGTGAATTTAAAATGCATGGCAAAAATAGCTAAACTAGAAAATGAATTTAAGCTTCCAGCTTGCTACTTTGATCTTACATTTTAAATTCCCTTTGGATTTACTTTGCATTTCTGACCATTCTCACTTTAACAAATAACACTGATAGTTAAGTACTGTAAGAAAAGTAGAATACGGTATCTGTATTTAGGATAACACTCAAAAGACCCACATAAGGTCAGGACATGCCATGATACACCTCTTCGCTCCTTTAGCAAGTTTGACCTCTAAGAGCACATGTGAAAAGACTGGAGGTATAATTTATAATTTGAAATACCAATAGCAAACCTTCACTGCCTAAAAAGCAGTGGTAAACCAAATTTAAACCAAATTCTAAATTGATTGAAACAGGCCAATAACTCCATGGTCATACCATCCTATATATTCATAAATTTAAATTGTAAAGTTTTAGACTTTGGAAATGTTGAGGGCCCTACGTGAATCTCCAGTCAATTTTAAATTTGGTTATGTTTCATGTTTGTGCATGATTTATTCCAGTTTCTTTTGCATATGGATTTATATGATTTGCTACTTATGATTGATGGTATTACACTATCACAAGGCTATTCACTAACCATACCTGCCAAGTGTGCCTGTTTAGGAGGGACTGTCATTATTTTGGTCCCAAATCCTGCTTTCCCTCTTCTCTGTCCAGGGACGGATCCAAAACCTAATCTCAGGAGGGGCACTGGAAGATTATTTAACCCCTTAAGGACACATGACATGTGTGACATGTCATGATTCCCTTTTATTCCAGAAGTTTGGTCCTTAAGGGGTTAAAGAAGCAATCCAGGCACAATAACCACTATTCGGGTGCAGTGTGTGTGTATTGGGGGCAGTGTTTTGTGTATATTGGGGAGCAGTGTGTGAGTGTATTTAGGGAGGGTGTGTGTATTGGGGACAGTGTTGTGTGTGTATTGGGGGGCAGTGTGTGTGTATTGAGGGCAGTGTTTGTATTTGGGGGCAGTGTGTGTGTGTATTGGGGCAGTGTGTGTGTGTATTGAGGATCAGATCAGTGTGTGTGTGTGTGTATTGGGGGCAGTTTGTGTGTGGGGAGTTATTATGGGTTGCGGGGCAGATAAATAAATTAATATATATGTGTTTTTTTTGTTTTTTTTTAATTAAAATAAATAATTTTTATATCACCCCTCCCTTCTTACCTTTGCTGAGGGAGGGGGGATATTTCCTGCACTCCCTGGTGGTCGGGTGGAGAATCTCTAGTGGTCCTAGTGGTGAGAGTGAACTCTAGCCTGCAGCTCCTGAGGCTAGAGTTCACTCTCGTGAGAACGGAGCGTTGCCGTGGCAATTGCGGCAACGCTCTGTGCTAGCAAGAGGAGGACCCAGAGGAGCTGAAGGTTGAGCTCCAGGGTCCTCTCTCCCTTCCCTGCCGGCTGCCGGCAAAGTGCGAGCGGACCAGTGAGAGAGATCACTGATCTCCCTTCTGGTCCGTGAAGGCACCCAGTAGGGCTGGCAGGGGAGAGCAAGGTACTGTTGTTTCTTGGGGGGAGGGGGAGAGGGGCAATTGCCCCGTTGCCCCCCATCTCCTCCCGGATCCGCCAGTGTCTCTGTCCTTGTGTCCCTATTTTCTAGAGGTTCCATATTGTTGTTGTGTCTTGAGTGTATAATAGAGTTCCACAGCAATAATATTCACAGTTATGTGTCCTTGAATAACAATAAAGGTATTTAAAAATCAGTCTGTGTAAATTAGATACATTGTTCTGTTCTAAATTGCAGTTTAAAACCTTTAGTATTGAGACTATTGTATACGCTCTGAACCAAAACAAAACTTGGAATTTGAGCTATGTTTGTTCAACCACAATTTACCTCTTTCATATTAGGCGCACCCACACTTATTATATATCATGCTGTTCAGGAGAAATAGGGCTTTTATGTCACATCAAATATTTATATATGAAACATAATTTAAAATTAATAATATCTAAATCAAGTGTGAGAAATTAAGAAATGTTATTTTCCAAGTTTTGCATGCCATTTTACCGTATATACTCATGTATAAATCAATCTCATCTATAAGTTGAGTGCCTTTTTTTGACCAACAATTGGGAAATATGCTATGACTTGTGGGTCGAGGGTACATGTTCCCTTATTTGTACCTTGTTTCATCTGATATCCCCCTGCATTCGCATGGTATTGTTCCCCTTCTGTTCGGTTAACGAACAGACTCTGTGTGGTCCCTCTTGTTAACACCTTGTAATCACCGACCACCCCTGGCTGTTAACCACAAACAAGCATTCCCTAAGTGGCCGCCATTTGTATATGCAAACGCACGTGTTCAAACAAACTTGTCTCCCGAATGCAGGCAGTGGTACATGGTCGTCGACGGCATGGATCTCTGAGTCGGCTACGCAAGCCCTGCTGAAACTTGTACCCCTGCCCTTTCAACTTTCAGACCAGCTAGGAGAAAGGCGTTCGGGGAGTCGACATTGCCCCGCTTTCAATGTACAAAATTCTATCAACGCTAGAACTGACCCGTGGATAAAGGGACTGCGTTTTAAAATACAGTTTATGACTAAAATTATACACGAGTATATATGGTAACTGTGAATTTCATAATTATGTTGGTTTTTACTCCAATAAAAAACACACATATTTCTGTTCAGCAAAGTGTCAGGAGTACAATAGTATCCCACATGCACAGGTTTTATAGGATTTTGGAAAGCGACAGGGTTAAATATAAGGCTCTTCCCTTTCCAGTTTATACATTGAAACTTGCCAGATTGGTTTGCTGTGGCTATGTTGCCTTTGAGACTGTATGGCAGGCCAGGAATGAGAATTACTCCCATCGTGGCATACCATTTACAAAAGTAGATAACCTAGGGTTTTCAAAATCCCCAGACATTTTAGTAGCCACTTAATCACCAACACTTGGCAAATTAGTGTTCATGTTTGCTTTTTGCATTTTTCACACAAAAACTGCCCTTTTACCGATGATATCATCAGTATAAGTATACTTGCATTCAGCAATGTCTCTCATGTATACAACAGAATACTGTACAGGTTTTATGGAATTTTGGAAAGTTATAGGATCAAATATAGGGCTTGCAATTTAAATTCTCTGGACTTTCTGCCTGGGTAAAATCATACATAGAAAGAAAATACATAAATAATAAATATTGATGTAGAATGAGATGATATATATATATATATATATATATATATATGTATATATATTCATTATTTGTACATGATTATATCATTTTATAAATTATGTTTGGGGATATGCCTGACAACCTGGACAGTCCCCCTGCAGGTAATCTGTCAATCATGCGTCATGTGATCATGGTGTCATTGGATAAGCAAGATTGACGGCAGGGAGTTAGCAGGCAGTCCCTCCGATCTGATCAGGCGAAGATGGTAAGTATTTCTGCTTCAGGGCGGTTGCAATCGTTAGGGCGCTCAATGCTGCCCTAGAGGCTTTAAAGCCCTCCTTTTGTAGGATGGCATAGCAGGCCATAATGTCGGGAAAGGGTTTATTGCAAACATTTTTATTAGCAAGTCACAAGTCATAGTTTTAAAGCAGCCCCACTCATGGCCACCCCACCACTCACACCCATAAAATTGAAGCGTCCCTCTTTTTCAATTTAAAATAAAAGGTGAAATTGCAAACTTGTGTAGACAGTAGCAGAGCTGGAAATAATGCTGTTTGAGGATATTACCAGTTTGGTAACTTCGGCTTAAAATTTGCAGTTTCTTGGTAAATTCCCAATAGTTCATAATTTAATGAATAACTCTGACTGTCTGAAATGACTCTGACATATCAAATCTGAGGTTGTCTTCCATAATATTTCCACTCTGGTAAGAGTGGAACATGTCCCATGACATGTCGTAATCAGTCTTATGAGCACAGAATGCATATATTGTTTCTGCTACTCTGTTAACTGTAACTTTCTTTATAATGTTTGTTTTTGTGTCTTTATCTGGTTTCATCGAACTCTGGAAGGGAGTATTGCTGGATTTCACACTTTATTGTACCACAGGCAAAGAACACATTGAGGGCACCTTGGGATTATATCCCCTACACCCCAACCTGTTCTAACATGTGTTACTAACAACAGACATATTCATGTTTTTAAGAAATTTACATTAAAACAAATAACTCAAGAGCATTTTCAACTTGAACTTAGTAGCAAGCTTAGTCATGATATCTGCTATCATCCAGTCGATAGGATAGTAATCAAGGACCATACCACTTTTATTGATCACTGACCGAATGAAGTCATATTTGATATCAATATGTTTCCATCTTTGACAACAAACTGAGTTCCTTAGAAGAATTATTGCTCCCTGATTGTCCCCCAAATCTTGCACTGGTTCGTATTGACATTGATTGTCCATTCCCCTAAGTACTTGTATCAGGTACAAACTTTCATGTGTAGTCGCAGCTAATCAGTAGTTTCTTGCAATCAGTGGACCCGTCTGTGTTAAACTAAAGCAATATCCAGCCATGCTCCTTCTATCATGCATATCAAAGGCCAAATCAGCATCACTTTATGCTTCTAGTTTAAGGTCTTGATTATACTTTTTGTAGCAAATGATATTTCATGGTATGTTTTAAGTATTTCATCACATCTTTAATTTAGCTGTGACCAAAAGTTGTTCTGTTGATTCTGAAAAATTTTGTGATGGTTTACTAATTACCTAACTTAAATATGGCCTTGTGTGGGTCATTGCATATAATACTGCCAATTAGTTCTTGATACTTTTTTTTTTTTTTTAATTCTTTATTTTGTTTGTGCATGAAGGTAACATACATGTCTGCAATGCCACAACAGCAGTAGCAGGTAGTTCAAAGCGTTTAGAGTCATAACATAGGATTGAATTGCACATTTTGTTAGGTTAACAGTTCGCTACGTATCATACTTTAGAATAAGTATAGTTTAGTAGTACGAGACAGCTAAAACTGGCATTTTGTTTTACACTTTAAGGTAACAGTGTTTGAAAATAGTAGGTCGAAAACATTAAAGGAATAGTTTGAGAAGATAAAGATGATAATGCTAATTTCCCGAGTGGGATCGTGTCGGGTCGGTTTGGGAGTTGCTATAGGGCTGGAGGTGTGTGGGAACGCTATCCAGTTTTTCTGTAGTTGTGGTGTGGCTGTCTAAAGATGGCCACATGTAGTGCCTTATATACTATTATTGCCAGGCTATATTATGGGACTGGTCTCACAGAGTAACAGAGCAGTTATAGCCCGTTTTTTACCCCGTTAAACTGTGTATATATTTATCACCTCTGTTCATGTCGTGCATGTCGCCTTGCTTCTCCCGGTCACTATTTTACCTCATTCACGTTCTCGTGTCTCTGCACCCTGTTCAGTGGTCATGCTCTCTCCCGTCCCACCTGCCTGGTCCCCTATTGTTATCCGCCCTCTCTCTGTCCTTGGGGGTGGTACTGTACCCGCTTAGGTTCTCCTGTCCTCTGCTATGTCCCTCGTGCGATTTGCTTATGTGTGGTTTGCCATATTGTAGCCTACTAGTGAGGTTGTGCTCTCTGCGGGACGTCTATCGGTCTCATTGAGACAGGTGGCCTATATGAGTCTTGGTGTCGTCTGACCTTTAAATAGCCGTAATGTGGCCAGCCTTGTTGTGTCATGGGTCCCTGCAGTGATGTGTCCTCCCCTCCTCCGTTCCCTGTATCGCTCACACTTCCCAGTCACTCCTCCTATCTTAGGTAGGGGCCGTGTGGCGAAAGGATTGGGTCTGTGGCGCCAAATATAAAATATCAAATTTTGCGTCTCTGAGGAAATAATTCTAAGTTAAGAAGGAAAGACAAAGGTGGGGAGCATTAAAATTAACGAGAAATTCAAAGTTTGAAACTTGGGGGTCTATAATGGGCTTGGTTCTCCCAATTGTCACCAGTACGTCCATCGGGTAAACGTGTGATCAGCCCTCCTGCGTTCGGACAGTCCTATGGAGGGTTCTGTAGACACAGCCTTCTCTGCGCTGCTGGGCCTTTCTCCTGTTCAATGGTGTCGCCGGTGACGCTTGGGGTCTTGTTTCTCCCTTGTCCAGGGGGTACGGGTTGTTGGAGTCGGAGCACCTGTAGAAAGTTCTTTGGGTCCTCCTCTGCCGATAGCGAGAGAACTCTGTCTCCATGTGGGACCACTAGGGTGCCCGAGGCCCCCCAGCGGTATCTGATGCCAAGGTCTCTCAACTGCCGGGTGATTGGCAGAAACCTTCTTCATTCAAGCAAGGTTGTAAATGGTAGGTCGTCAAATACCTTGATCTGGATGTTATCCACGGTGGTGGTAGGCTCTTTCCTTGAGTGGGCCATAAAAGCTGCTTTAACTGAAATGTCCCGGGTTATGGCGATAATGTCCCTGGGTGCGTCAGCCGGAGCGGCTACGGCCTTCCGAATCCTGAATGCCGCTGTGATGGGCCATGTTTCGCCATGTTTCTTAGCACCCATAGCGATCGCCATTTTTTTGGTGAGCTCCAGCAAGGCTTCTGGGCCTACAGTTTCTGGCGCTCCGCGGATGCGGCCGTTTCTCTTACGGTGCCTCGCCTCCATCGCGGTCACAGTGCGGGTAAGTCATAGGAGTTGCTGAGACAGGGAGGTCACCTGGGTTTGGGTCTCTGCGAGTACAGTGTCTCTATTGCCTTCCCGGTTCTCCACTTCTCCAAGACGTGTTGCGATCCCGGATATTTCAGTTCGCACCTCGTCCAGGTCCGACTTCCACACCCTCCGTAAATCAAGCAATAACTTTTTAATATCGCCTTTTGTTGAGGGCGAGTCGTCGGAGTCAGAGTCTTCTGTCCGGTGCACTGCATTGGCGGACGGAGGGGGGTCCTCTGCATGGGCCGATGCATCCGATTCACTGGAGCTTCGGTTCCCAGTCTGTGCCATCTTAGGCTGTGTCTGTTTTGGCGGCCTATTGAAGGACCTCCTAATATCTGGCATGTAGGAGCCCTCCAGGCTGGATATTTTTTTGTGTTTTCTTCCCATCTCGCTGCCGGGGGTATCTGGGGCAGTAGTAATCTAGGTTTCAGGTCTTTTTGCTGCAATTTTGTGGCAATTTTATGTTTTAATAAGTGTGTTTCAGCCGGAGCTCCACACCAGCACGTCTTGTTAGCTGCCTTGATACTTTTTTTAGTTCTTAGAACATACATCGTTCATGCAATAATAATATTATTATTCTTGCAAAAGCAACTGGAGATGCAGCCTCGAGTATATATGATATAAGATACCTATAGATTGTAAGCTTGTTTGAGCAGGGTCCTCTTCAACCTATTGGTCCTGTAAGTTTTCTTGTAATTGTCCTATTTATAGTCAAATCCCCCCTCTCATAATATTGTAAAGCACTACGGAATCTGTTGGTGCTATATAAATGGCAATAATAATAATAATATGATATGGTTAGGGTAATCTGTCTCCCCTAGGAATGTGTGTTGCTTAGAGTAAGGTAATATCTGCTTTCATTCTCTAAACAGCAATCACCGTTTCAAGGTGAGTTCAGCCCTTTTACATTTCAGGAAATTACATTAATGGTCTTTGGGGACACCTATCAGGGTGAGTTGTTGGTAGATTAATTGTGAAAATCTTAGTCTCTCTATAGAGGAGAGGAGATGAACACGTCTAATTCTTAATGAACTGCAGTAGGTGACTAGGAAGATGAAAAGAAAAGAGAAAAAAAGGAAGGAAAAATCAATAAACATGTAAGAAAAGAAAAACCAACAGCCTGGTCTTACTTAACCACTTCCCTCTGTGGACTGGGTGCTACCTGGCTGCCATCATACTCGAAAGGATGGCTACTGCTGCTGTTAAAAAGGGCAGTAACAGCCATTATCCCAACCGCGATCCATTTATTTATTACACCCCTATAGTGAATCAAATTAATGACAAATTATAACATTTTGTAACCTTAAATGAGTGTAACCTTCTCTGTCTAGACAAGCAGCCTCTGATCTTGAGTCCATAGGACCTCTTTATCCCCTTTCTCAAATGTGTTTTATATATTTTTATGTTTTATGGTGCAGCGTTTATGTAGTTGTGGCATTTTACCTATCATTCTATGTTTTGTTCTTGTTGCTAAGTTTACGTTCATTGTTTGTCACCAATGTTTATGGTTTTTAAACAATTTTTGTATTTTTTTTTTACAGGTTTTTTTGTCTTTTTATACTGTTAATTTGTTGTTTGTGTACAATGATTTGTAGTTGTCGTGATAACTAATAAGCTTGGAACTTGAGTTCATGTGATCTTAATGAGAAGGGTGTACCTAACGCATATGTGACTTTATACTGACATGTGTGCATTGCTGTGTGGTAAGATCCCTATTTTATTCTAAATATTTGACCCTCTCTCTCTGTTTCCAATACGTATCCTCCATCCGCTTTCTTTCCCTGCCAGTGAAGGCCGACCTTTTCTGATAGCACATACGGTAAAATTAAGTCCACCTTTTGCAAACGAATTGTGGGTAAAGCTAATAACTTTGTAGTCTGTCACGGTCTAAGCACCATGACTATTTAAAATCAGTGAAGTGGTCATGGTG
Source organism: Pelobates fuscus (assembly GCF_036172605.1). NCBI lineage: Eukaryota > Metazoa > Chordata > Amphibia > Anura > Pelobatidae > Pelobates > Pelobates fuscus. Next base: position 70,634,819 of record NC_086328.1, read on the forward strand.
CTTGGAGTAATTCTCTAAGTTTGTGCAGCGTATGTTGTATACCTATACAGTTTGTTGATTGTTACCACTTGTACCAGATGTTAGGTTTTCTGTTTTTTTTAGAGGAAAGAAGTTCATTGTTTTACATACATATTGGGGAGGAAAACATGTTTTTAGGGATGCTATTATCTATTTTATCTTGCATTATTTCTGATAAGGCCTGACATGCAATAAGTTTGACACATATTGCTAAATACAAATGGTATATTTTTAAGGACCCTTGTGGGATTTTTGAAACAGCAATATCCTCAAAAGGCAGTACAGTTATACAAAGCATCTGTACAAAACACACACACACATACAGAGACACACACACATACATACAGAGACACACACACACATATACAGAGACACACACACACATACATACAGATACACACACACATACATACACACACATACATACACACATACAGAGACACACACACCCATACAGAGACACAGACACACACATACATACAGAGGCATACACACATACATACACACATACAGAGACACATACATACACACATACAGAGACACACACACACATACATACAGAGACACACACACACATACATACACACATACAGAGACACACACACATACACAAAATGTTTCCTACCTTTTGTGACTTTCCCTGGGGTCCAGTGGTGGCTCAGCCTGATGGGAGTCAGAGTTCCCACACTGACTCCCTCCCCCTTCCTCCCGCGCGGGCTCTCTGTATGCTGGGAGGAGTGACCGGGGAGTCACTTCCTCCCAGCAGTGATGTTAAAGTGCCTAGCGCTGACCGGGCCCCCTGATAATCCATATCCATCGGGTGGTCCTGACAGCATGGGCCACCCAATGGACCCCTTAACAAGCGGTCCCGGTGGTTTGCCGCGCGGGCCGGGGCCGAAAAAAGTGGCAGCTGGTACCCAGTCGCGGGGGTCCGCAGGGTGGCAGGCCCCCTGGAGTGACGGGCTCGGTCGCAGCTGCGACCCCTGCGACCGCGGTATGTACGCCATTGGTTTCATATACAATGTTCTTGTTCTAAATTACATTTAAGTTACATAAATTATTATTAGTCAGTCCAATTTTCGCAGAACAGTCCTCACCCACACCCCTAAAATTAAAGTGTCCCTCTTTCTCTGTTTGAAATGAGCTGGAGCCAGATTTGTTTGTTACTAGCGGAAAAACCACAAGCAAATACGTTTTATGTTTACATTCATTGATTATTGGATATAAAAGTGTTAAATCTTTCATCCACTTTCTTTGCACTTGTGTTTTGTTTTGTTTTTCCAATAAAGCATATTCATAAAAATGCTGTCTCATTGGGAAACTTTAAAGGAACACTATAGGGTCAGAACATGTATTCCTGACCCTATAGTGCTAAAACCACCCTTTTAAATGGTTCCTCCCCTCCCCACGCTTGCTCCCTTAGAAAGAGTTAAAACATACCTTATATCCAGTTTGCCATGGGTCTGCAGGCGCTGGATCTGCCCTCCTTGGCTGATATAATCAGAATTAATGATTTCAGCCAATCCAATGCTTTCCCGATTGGCTGAGATTGTCAAGGAGGTGGTACGGGGCCAAACACCGCCCTAGCAGTCAGCATCTTCTCATAGAGATGCATTGAATCAGTGCATCTCTATAAGGGAAAGTTCAGTGTTTCCATGCAGAGCGTGGAGACGCTGAACATTAGTGCTGCTTTAGGCTTTAATGTAAACACAATCTTTTCTCTGAAAAGTGTTTACTTCATAAATGCCTGTGGGGACTGTTTATACTCACCAGAACAACTACATTAAGCTATAGTTGTTCTGGTGACTATAGTGTCCCTTAACCCCTTAAGGACACATGACATGTGTGACATGTCATGATTCCCTTTTATTCCAGAAGTTTGGTCCTTAAGGGGTTAAAGTCTATTCTATACCTTTTGGTCTCTATGTAGAATAGTATCACTTAATCTAAATGCATACCTCCCAAGTGTCTGAGTGTATAACAGAGCTGTACAACAATTATACTCCCACTAAAGTGTCAATAAATGTGTTTAGAAATCAGTCTGTGTAAATAAAATTTATTGTTCTTGTCCTAAACTGAGTGTCAGGAAGTCACATAAAGTTACTCAGAACAGTCCCACCTCTACTCACACTCCTAAAATTAAAGTGTCCCTCTTTGTACAATTGAAATGTTTAGAGGTATGCAAACATCATATTTTAGATTATTCACTAGATTTGTTGAGACTTGGCAATACAATTGTAATTTTAGATTAAATTGACTGTAATGTCAGCTATATTTGTATCTAAGCAGTATGCCCTATAATTTTCAGTAGCACACAAAAAATTGTCTTATTTAGAGATCACAAAAATCCCTGTTCAGTGAATCACTTCACTCTGTCCATAAAAAGGGCAAACATTTCAACAAAGATTCCTTCAGTTATGTTATGTTTTATTATTTAAAAGTCTTCCATATTCCTTATCTCTCTTTGCTACTTATTTTACTTACCTCCTAACCAAGTTTTTGTGGCATGTTTAAATATATATATATATATATGAAAGCATAGCCTGTAATTGTGGGAGTGGTCACCTGGTTATAAAAACTCAGTCATTACTGGGTTCATTCAGAACTCTAGACTTCCGGTTCGGGTTCACTCACCTGAGGGTTCGTTCCCTCGCTGTCTCCTTCGAGCCAAGTTTTCCCGGCAAGAAAGACTACTTCGCCCCAGGGCCAAGTATATCCAGCCTGATTGGAATACTTACCTGGCAGACCCAGATCATCGAAGTTCAACCTAACTTGATACAGCCTCTGTTTCCAGCCACACGCCCCGCTCTACTCCTCATTCCTGTTTGAGCCCACCGGACCTCTTACCTTACCGCTGCTTCCGGGTTACATTCTTCTTCCCCCAAAAGGGTCCTTTCGAACGCTACGTTCAGCCACCGCTCGGCTCACATTCTTGCGAACTGTCAAGACTACTAATGTGATTCCACACGCAAAACTATGTAACATCTACATAGAATAAAAAAATAGAACATAAACAGGTCTTTAGAATGGCTGGATTAATACGTTGAAAGACAGAGAATGGTCAATGGAAAGCCAAGGTCAAGGAAGCCAGAAGTACACAAGATTGATAAGAAAGCCAAGTCAGGAAAACCAGAGATCAGAATAGTCAGGAATAGCCAAAGTCAGGATACCGGGAATATCAATAACAAGGACAAGAAAACGCACTCTCGGGAACCAGAAACGGAAACCACGATAGGGCAATGAGCTAGAGAAATCCAGGGGTTTAAATATCCCTCCTTGGGCTCTGACCCCAGAATGTGCGTGTGCGTCGACATTGTGACGTCACATGCACGTTCGCGTGACCTTTGGAGGTGGAGCTACAAACGGCCGCGACCTCATGGTCGGCACCATTTTTGATCCCTCATGTGGAGGGGACGGATTCCCCAGCGGGTTGGCTACCAGCTCGTTGCTGAACAGGTAATTCCTCCAACCTGTCAGCGTGGTCGCACCGATCGGGTGAGACCACTTGCAGCCATGAGCTGGGGGCCATGACACGAACATACACTTCGTGTCCTTGTTCATCCCGATTCAATTCGTACGTTTCTGTTCTATGTTTCATGTTCCCGTTCAGGGGCATTGGTCTCACTGATCACAAGGCTCTAGATGTCTTATTTCCGACCCCTAGCGGCAAAACTTTGTTAAGACAGTTAAAAAATACCTTCATGTATTATTTCACCAGTATTGACTTAGTTAAAAATTAGGTGCTCTTTATTTGTAAATCATGAGAACTGCATAAATTACTGTTAATTAAGGAATAAATTGGAATATATGCAAGCGTATTACATATAAGAAGGTGGTTAGTCCTTATTAAGACATTAGAATTTTATTTTATCCAGTTGTTCTGTCATATTGTATTAAAGGGACACTCCAGGCACCCAAACCACGTCTGCTCATTGGAGTGGTCTGGGTGCCAACTCCCACTACTCCTAACCCTGCAAGTGTAATTATTGCAGTTTTTTATAAACTGCAATAATTACCTGGCAGGGTTAACTCCACCTCTAGTGGCTGTCTACTAGACAGCCACTAGAGGTCACTTCCTCCTTCATGGCACAGGAAACCTGTGCTAGAGCGTCGCTGGACGTCCTCACGCTGTGTGAGGACCTCCAGCGTCGCTCATTTCCCCATAGGAAAGCATTGATATAATTTTTCAATGCTTTCCTATAGGGAGACGTAATATGCGCATTAGGTCTCCTCGGCCGGTTGGCGGGATCAGTCTCACCCACCGGCCGACGCAATGCAGAGGAGGAGCGGCGCGGAGGAGGAGACAGCGGCGAGGGACATCGCCGCTGCCTATGGTAAGTGACTGAAGGGGTTTTCACCCCTTCAGTAACCGGGGATTGGTGGGTGGGAGGGAGAGGGACCCTCCAGTGCCAGGAATACGGATCGTTTTCCTGGCACTGGAGATTCCCTTTAAATTTCATGCCTTGTTTACCAAAGTCCCTTGTATTATTACATGTTCCCTATGCTAGGTATTATCAAAACCGTATAAATCCCTCACAGTCTCATTCGACTCCTGCAGTCCACTAAGCATCCCTTAGTGACGTATATGTCTCCCATACACAGGGTACGTATAAATTATATACGGTATAATTGTGCATTCTCTTTAGCATTGCTATTTTCAGGAAACATACCCCATGTATCTCTTTATTCCAAAATTCTCCACTAAGTACGGCACGTATACATAGCCGTATCTGCCCCCAAATGCACCGATCGCCACTGTGGCTATTCACTGGCCACATTCCTAGGGATTGGTAGGCCCCTACACCCCTACCCCTATTTTATAGCATTACCTATGTAAACTGTATACCTGATGAATCATTGTTACACACACAGGCATAAATGATTGAAGTTATGTCTTATTTCCACCATGCAGGTACATTTGCATGCATGAGAGTTACCTCACGTTTCCTTACGTTCTTGTCCATACTCTATTTTAGGTTTTATTACCGTTACTACTCTCTCCCAGAACTTTGAGGAATTCATTGGATTTCTTGCTCCACTCACGATTAACAGGTATACCTAGTGACACATATTCTTTACTAATTCTTAGAGGATAACTGTAGTTTTATCCTCAGATAATCACTACTAGCAACTCTACTACGTATCACTGTCATCTTTCTACAGGAGAGTTTTTCTCACAATACAGTACAAAAAAATTAGGCCCAAACACGACATAATCTTCCACATTTAGGTTTGCAAGCATTCATCCTTGTCTATGAAGAATCTTAGCTATATCGTAAGCTACGTACGTCTCCATCATTACATCATACTCCCGTTCCATCATAGGCTAGGATTAGTCAACTGGATATTTTAGTTTATTGCATTGTCCATGGCTTACTGTAATTAATCTACTCCTGTGAGGCCAACACCAATCCTCAATGGAGGTATATGCCCCTTGGACCAACGCATAGTTAGAGCCTCACATCAACCGCTGTTGGTTACTAGTCAGGGCTTCACAAAGTCATGCCCAATTATATAATGTCTTCTGTCTGTCACTGAAAGGCCAACGTTCCCGCCACATCATTCAGTGGCCCCCGCCCACTCAGCCCTCCTCATATTTATTTATTTATTTATATATATATTTATAGTAATTAATAATAATAAGGCTTCAAGAGATCTCATTTTTAGAGTTGAGCGGAAACCTGGATGTTCGGGTTCGCCAGGTTCGGCCGAACTTCGGCAAAAATTCGAGTTCGGGACTCAAACTTGACCCGAACTTGACCCCGAGTCCCATTGAAGTCAATGGGGACCCGAACTTTTGGGCACTAAAATGGCTCTAAAAAAGTCCTGGAAAGGGCTAGAGGGCTGCTCACTGTTTAAAAAAAAAAAAAAGGACCTATTGTCCTCCCCCCGGCCCCCACCCATGAGCGGTAGGTGGGGGCCCTAAATTCGAACAAGGGGGGCACTATTGTCCTCCCCCCGGCCCCCAACCCCGAGCGGCGGATGAGGGCCCTAAAGTAAAATAATGGGGGAACCTATTTTCCTCCCCCAAGCCCCCACCCCTGAGCGGCAGGTGGGGGCCCTAAATACCAATAAGGGGGGGACCTATTGTCCCCCCCAGGCCCCCCCCCGAGCAGCGGGTGGAGGCCCTAAATTAAAATAATGGGGGACCTAATGTCCTCTCCCCTGGCCCCCACCCGTGAGCGGTGGGTGGGGGCCCTAAATAAAAATTGGGGGGTGGACCTAATGTCCTCGCCCTTGGCCCCCACCCCTGAGCGGTGGGTGGGGGCCCTAAACACCAATAGGGGGGGAACTATTGTCCTTCCCCTGGCCCCCACCCCTGAGCGGTGGGTGGGGGCCCTAAATAAAATTGTAACCCCCCCCACCCAGGTGACTAGGGGTCCCCAAACCCCTAGTCACCCCTCTCCCCCCAAAAAAGTAACCCCTACCTACCCCCTTCACCCTAAAAATAATGAGGGGGGGGGGACTTTAACTAAGTACCTGTAAGAATAAAATAAAACTTACCATTTGATGTTTTCTTTCTTCTAAAATCTTATTTTTTCAGCCCCAAAAAAGGCCAAATAAAAATCCATAATAACCAACGCAAAAAAAAAAAAGAGCGCAAAAAAAAAATAATCCATCTTCACCCATGGAGGGCTCAGCGCAGACTGAGCTCTGCAGGGCGGGGGGAAGGCTTATAAAGCCTTCCCCCCACCCTGCAATTAGTCTCAGAGCACTCTGATTGGTGGGTTTAAGTCATCCAATCAGAGTGCTCTGACAGGTAAATGAAGAGACTGACAGGTAAGTCTCTACATTTACCTGTCACAGCACTCTGTTTGGTTGGCTTGAAATCCACCAATCAGAGTGCTCTGTGTCATTTTACACAGCGTGGGAAAGTTCTTTGGAATTTTCCCACGCTGTGTAATTTGACTCATAACACTCTGATTGGTTACTTAATCCACCAATCAGAGTGTTATGAGTCAAATTACACAGCGTGGGAAAATTCCAAAGAACTTTCCCACGCTGTGTAAAATGACACAGAGCACTCTGATTGGTGGATTTCTAGCCAACTAATAAGAGTGCTGTGACAGGTAAATGTAGAGACTTAAACCCACCAATCAGAGTGCTCTGAGCCTAATTGCAGGGCGGGGCAAGGCTTTGTAAGCCTTCCCTCACTCTGCAGAGCTCAGTCTGCGCGGAGTCCTCCATGGGTGAAGATGGATTTTTTATTTTTTTTAAGTGCGTCGGTTATTATGGATTTTTATTTGGCCTTTTTTTGGGCTGATAAAAGAAGATTTTAGAAGAAAGAAAACATCAAATGGTAAGTTTTATTTTATTCTTATTACTCAGTTAAAAAAAATTTCGGGAGGGGGGGTGACTAGGGGTTTGGGGACTCCTAGTCACCTGGGTGGGGGGGTTACATTTTTATTTAGGGCCCTCACCCGCTGCTCAGGGGTGGGACCCAGGGGGAGAACAATAGGTCCCCCCATTGTTATTTAGAGCCCCCACCCGCCACTCAGGGATGGGGGCCAGGGGGGAGGACATTAGGTCCCCCCTCCAATTTTTATTTAGGGCCCTCACCCACCGCTCAGGGGTGGGGGCCAGGGGGGAGGACAATAGGTCCTCCATTGGCATTTAGGGCCCCCACCCACCGCTCAGGGGTGGTGGCCAGGGGGGAGGACATTAGGTCCCCCCCAATTGGTATTTAGGTCCCCCACCCACCGCTCAGGGGTGGGGGCCAGGGGTGAGGACATTAGGTCCCCCCTCAATTGGTATTTAGGGCCCCCACCCACCGCTCAGGGGTGGGGGCCAGGGGGGAGGACAATAGGTCCCCCCACCTTATTCTAACAGGCTGCTCACTGTTTAAGAGACATGCCCCTACTAGCTTATATAGAGGCTAGGTCACATGCTGCAATCACAGCCATGCCATTAGTAGGCATGGATGTGATGGCTTCTAAGGGCACACAAGTCAAACGCTTGTTGATTGGCTGCCCTGCAGCTTTTCAAAACACGCCATTAAATCGCTGAACACCGAACTCGAACCCGAACTGTTACTGAAATGTCCGGGCTCGGGTTCGGGGTCAATAAATCGTAATGTTCGCTACGAACCCGAACTTTACAATTCGGGTTTGCTCAACTTTACTCATTCTATCAAAAAACATCTGTTTAATATTTGTCTATCTCTTTCTTTGCAAAACACCGACAGTGAGTCATGGCTGGTTGGTGGGTAGCCTGGTGACACAGACCATGTGGTCTGTTGTGTGCCAGAATCTAAGGTTGTGTGTTTAAACACCCAGTCAAAACATAGACCTCACACATGCTCAGTCTGCTCTTAGAACTGATATGTGATATCACTTGTTCACTTATAATGTGGGGCTATTAAAAGGAGTATTGTTAGTGTCTTTGTCCTTCTGTGTCCTCCTTCTTTCTTGCTGTGGACTGCAGGTGCTACACGCCATATCTTCTACAGTTGCATGAAAAAGTATGTGAACCCTTTGGAATGATATGGATTTCTGCACAAATTGGTCATAAAATGTGATCTGATCATCATCTAAGTCACAACAATAGACAATCACAGTCTGCTTAAACTAATAACACCCAAAGAATGAAATGTTGAACCTCCTTTGGCAGCAATAACTTCAACCAAACGTTTCCTGTAGTTGCAGATCAGACGTGCACAACGGTCAGGAGTAATTCTTGACCATTCCTCTTTACAGAACTGTTTCAGTTCAGCAATATTCTTGGGATGTCTGGTGTGAATAGCTTTCTTGAGGTTATGCCACAGCATCTCAGTCGGGTTGAGGTCAGGACTCTGACTGGGCCACTTCAGAAGGCATATTTTCTTCTGTTTAAGCCATTCTGTTGTTGATTTACTTCTATGCTTTGGGTCATTGTCCTGTTGCAACACCCATCTTCTGTTGAGCTTCAGCTGGTAGACAGATGGCCTTAAGTTCTCCTGCAAAATGTCTTGATGAACTTGGGAATTCATTTTTCCTTCGATGATAGCAATCCGTCCAGGCCCTGACGCAGCAAAGCAGCCCCAAACCATGATGCCCCCACCACCATACTTCACAGTTGGGATGAGGTTTTGATGCTGGTGTGCTGTGCCTCTTTTTCGCCACACATAGTGTTGTGTGTTTCTTCCAAACAACTCTTTTTCATCTGTCCACAGAATATTTTGCCAGTACTGCTGTGGAACATCCAGGTGCTCTTGTGCAAACTGTAAACGTGCAGCAATGTTTTGTTTAGACAGCAGTGGCTTCCTCTGTGGTATCCTCCTATGAAATCCATTCTTGTTTAGTGTTTTACGTATTGTAGATTCGCTAACAGGGATGTTAGCATTTGCCAGTGACTTTTGTAAGTCTTTAGCTGACACTCTAGGATTCTTCTTCACCTCATTGAGCAGTCTGCGCTGTGCTCTTGCAGTCATCTTTACAGGACGGCCACTCCTAGGGAGAGTAGCAGCAGTGCTGAACTTTCTCCATTTATAGACAATTTGTCTTACCGTGGACTGATGAACAGCAAGGCTTTTGGAGATACTTTTATAACCCTTTCCAGCTTTATGCAAGTCAACAATTCTTAATCGTAGGTCTTCTGAGAGCTCTTTTGTGCATCATTCACATCAGGCAATGCTTCTTGTGAAAAGCAAACCCAGAACTGGTGAGTTTTTTATAGGACAGGGCAGCTGTAACCAACACCTCCAATCTAATCTCATTGGTTGGACTCCAGTTGGCTGACATATCACTCCAATTAGCTCTTGGAGATGTCATTAGTCTAGGGCAGTGATGGCGAACCTTTTTGAGCCCGAGTGCCCAAACCGCAATACATGCCAACTTTTTTTTCCTTAAAGTGCCAACACGGCAATTGCGTGTGGGGGGGGGGTGCGTGTGTGTGTGGGGGGGGGGGGGTGCGTGTGTGTGTGGGGGGGGTGTTGTATGTGAGGGGTGCTGTGTAAGTGTATGAGGGGTGCTGTGTAAGTGTATGAGGGGTGCTGTGTAAGTGTATGAGGGGTGCTGTGTAAGTGTGTGTGTGTGTGTGGGGGGGGGGGGTGTTGTGTGTGTGTGTGAGGGGTGCTGTGTGTGTGTGTGAGACGCGTGCTGTGTGTGTGTGTGAGACGCGTGCTGTGTGTTTGGGGGGGTGCTGTGTGTGTGTGTGTTTGGGGGGGTGCTGTGTGTGTGTGTGTTTGGGGGGGTGCTGTGTGTGTGTGTGTTTGGGGGGGTGCTGTGTGTGTGTGTGTTTGGGGGGGTGCTGTGTGTGTGTGTGTTTGGGGGGGTGCTGTGTGTGTGTGTGTGTTTGGGGGGGTGCTGTGTGTGTGTGTTTGGGGGGGTGCTGTGTGTGTGTGTTTGGGGGGGTGCTGTGTGTGTGTGTGTTTGGGGGGTGCTGTGTGTGTGTGTTTGGGGGGGTGCTGTGTGTGTGTGTTTGGGGGGGTGCTGTGTGTGTGTGTTTGGGGGGGTGCTGTGTGTGTGTGTTTGGGGGGGTGCTGTGTGTTTGTGTTTGGGGGGGTGCTGTGTGTGTGTGTTTGGGGGGGTGCTGTGTGTGTGTTTGGGGGGGGTGCTGTGTGTGTGTGTTTGGGGGGGTGCTGTGTGTGTGTGTTTGGGGGGGGTGCTGTGTGTGTGTGTTGGGGGGGTGCTGTGTGTGTGTGTTTGGGGGGGGTGCTGTGTGTGTGTGTTTGGAGGGGGTGCTGTGTGTGTGCGTTTGGGGGGGTGCTGTGTGTGTGTTTGGGGGGGTGCTGTGTGTGTGTTTGGGGGGGGTGCTGTGTGTGTGTTTGGAGGGGTGCTGTGTGTGTGTTTGGGGGGGTGCTGTGTGTGTGTTTGGGGGGGTGCTGTGTGTGTGTTTGGGGGGTGCTGTGTGTGTGTTTGGGGGGGTGCTGTGTGTGTGTTTGGGGGGGTGCTGTGTGTGTGTTTGGGGGGGTGCTGTGTGTGTGTGTGTTGTGTGTGTGTGAGGGGGGTGCTGTGTGTGTGTGAGGGGGGTGCTGTGTGTGTGAGGGGGGTGCTGTGTGTGTGTGTGAGGGGGGTGCTGTGTGTGTGTGTGAGGGGGGTGCTGTGTGTGTGTGTGAGGGGGGTGCTGTGTGTGTGTGTGAGGGGGGTGCTGTGTGTGTGTGTGAGGGGGGTGCTGTGTGTGTGTGTGAGGGGGGTGCTGTGTGTGTGTGTGTGAGGGGGGTGCTGTGCGTGGGGTAGGGGTGCTGTATGTGTGTGTGAGACGGGTGCTGTGCTGTGTGGGTGTGAGACGGGTGCTGTGCGTGGGGTAGGGGTGCTGTATGTGTGTGTGAGACGGGTGCTGTGCTGTGTGGGAGGTAGGGGTACTGCTGGGGGGTAGGGATACTGCTGGCGGGGTATGGGTACTGCTGTGGGGGGTAGGGATACTGTGTGTGGGGGGTAGGGGTGCTGTAGGGGGTAGGGGTGCTGTGGGGGGTAGGGGTGCTGTGTGGGGGTAGGGGTGCTGTGTGGGGGTAGGGGTGCTGTGTGGGGGTAGGGGTGCTGTGTGGGGGTAGGGGTGCTGCTGGGAAGTAGGGGTACTGCTGAGGGGTAGGGGTACTGTGTGGGGGGTAGGGGTACTGTGTGGGGGGTAGGGGTACTGTGTGGGGGGTAGGGGTACTGTGTGGGGGGTAGGGGTACTGTGTGGGGGGTAGGGGTACTGTGTGGGGGGGTAGGAGTACTGTGTGGGGGGGTAGGGGTACTGTGTGGGGGGGTAGGGGTGCTGTGTGTGGGTAGGGGTGCTGTGTGTGGGTAGGGGTGCTGTGTGTGGGTAGGGGTGCTGTGTGTGGGTAGGGGTAGGGGTACTGCTGAGGGGGGGTAGGGGTACTGCTGAGGGGGGGTAGGGGTACTGCTGAGGGGGGTAGGGGTACTGCTGAGGGGGGGTAGGGGTGCTGGGGGGGTAGGGGTACTGTTGTGGGGAGGAGAGGTACTGCTGGGATGGTAGGGGTACTGCTGGGGGGGTGGGGTGGTGCTGTGGGGGGTAGGGGTGGTGCTGGGGAGATAGGGGTGGTGCTGTGGGGGGTAGGGGTGGTGCTGTGGGGGTAAGGGTACTTCTGGAGGGGTGGTGCTGGGGGGTAAGGGTACTTCTGGAGGGGTGGGGGGGTGCTGTGGGGGGTAAGGGTACTTCTGGGGGGTGGGGGGGTGCTGTGGGGGGTAAGGGTACTTCTGGGGGTGGTGCTGTGGGGGGTAAGGGTACTTCTGGGGGGTGGGGTGGTGCTGTGGGGGCTAGGGGTGGTGCTGGGGAGATGGGGGGGTAAGGGTACTTCTGGGGGGGTAGGGGTGCTGTGTGTCAGTATCCCCCCTCCCTCCTTCTTACCTTTAATGAAGTGGGGGGGGGACACACAGCCATCCCTGGTGGTCCGGTGGTGGCAGGCAGTGCTTCCGGTTCGGGAGGCAGGGGAGGGATCTGTGATGCTGAACCCTCTGTCTTCCCGCGCGATGCTGTGTGGAGCGTTGCCATGGTAACGCTCGGCAACGCTCCACACAGCATCGCGCGGGAGGACAGGGATCAGCATCACAGATCCTTCCCCTGCCTCCCGAACCGGAAGCAGAGTAGGCGCCTGCCGTTTCGGGCAGGCAGGTGCCTACTCTGCAGTGATGGCGGACCTGTGGCCGCGTGCCCACAGAAAGGGCCCGGCGTGCCACCTGTGGCACGCGTGCCATAGGTTCGCCATCACTGGTCTAGGGGTTCACATACTTTTTCCACCTGCACTGTGAATGTTTACATGGCGTGTCCAATAAAAACATGGCAACATTTCATTCTTTGTGTGTTATTAGTTTAAGCAGACTGTGAGTGTCTATTGTTGTGACTTAGATGATGATCAGATCACATTTTATTAAACAATTTGTGCAGAAATCCATATCATTCCAAAGGGTTCACATACTTTTTCTTGCAACTGTTTGTATACTGACAATATACACCTTATTTTCCTTTCAAGACTACACATGATGCCTCCTACATTGAAAAAAGAAGGAGATCGCAGAAAGCAAAATATTAAATAAAAGCAGAGAGAATAATGAGAACTGCTAGGTCTGGGTAGAGAATGGTGGGTAAACCAAGAAATAGAGTGAAATATTGCATTTGAGGTGTAGACATGGTTGTTATATCCACAAAGTTATCCAGAACAAATATTACTTATTCATTTTTATATTGATTATATATTGTTTAAAGGAAGCTGCAGACCCCTAAAACACTTTTAGCTTGCAGAAATACTTTATGTGTGAGTGCATGCTCTTTTTTATTTTGCAGATTTCAATAGAAATTGGTACAGTTATAAATTAACCTAGTTTACACTCTCTGGTGTTTAATTAGATAGCAGGTCCTGTTACTTCCTGGTTTGTTTAGCTCATTGGAGCTAAACAAAAGAGGCCGGCAACTGCCCAGAGCTCCTGCCTTGCAAAGACCTATCATTGAGCAACATTGGAAAGTATGTGATTGAACAGCCACAGAAAGGCTGTGGAAGAATGGGAGGACTTGCAAAGGCAGTAAACAGGAGAACTGCAGCGTTTGCAAGCTGTTTTTAGATATACCCCAATGAAAAAATGCATACTTAAATGCATGCATGTTTCTGTTTGGTTTATATATGAAATAGTATTTTTTTATTTCTTTTTTAATTGGGCAGTGGAGTGCCTCTTTAAAGGCTGTCATTTTTATTTGTTTTTAGTTTTTTTTAACAGAATATTTAAGGATTTAATTTATATTTTTGAATGATGATAACATGATAGAAAAGCTTTCCAAATGATTTATCTACAGAAGTCACCAATACAATCTATGGGAATTTGTCTAGATACATGATTTGAAAAGTTTTTCTTAACAGATATGATCCTTTAAAGCGCTTACCCAAAAATATTAAAGGAAGTCCAGATTGTGAGCTTTTGAAAAACTGATCAAAAAATGTGAAATTAAGGCCATGGTACCTCACATTGACTGACTCCTTTGTCCCTTCATGCAGCCAAAATACCCGATAAAAGTCCCCAGTTAAGCCTGGCACAACATTTTGTCACTCCCAAAATGATGACCGAAACAATTCTGAAAGACCCCTTGGCAGACCAGCATACAAATCTAGATGTAGATATGGAAACGTTCAGGAAAGATATCGTTGGGTATGTGTCAGGGTACCTTTGGTTTTGACCTCCCTGAGATGCCCACGTAAAGATCTGGAGGTGCCATGCCTCTAGCTCTTCCTCCAGCAAAATCTGGTCACTTGAAGCTGTGACTTCGCCCATTTTATAACGCAACAAGCACACATCAGCGTCATCATGCTAATGATGCCCAATCATGTCAGTTTTGACAGTTCCTCACTTTTGGAGGCGTGACTACTCACCTAATGAGCCACATTATATATAGTTTGTTTGGGATCTGTTCTATGCTCTATTGTGGTTCCTTGTTGCTTCCAATAGTGCCCATATATATTAATGATATATGTATTTTCTTGTTTATAATCAGCTTATTCTGACTATTCTCCTCACTGGTACCCTTGAGTCAGATTTTTTCTATCATTCTCCTGATTTCTGGCTCTCAAATACATGACCATTCTTTGACCATTCTCTGTCTATTTACATAAAGCCTGGCCACTTGTATGACCAGTAGTACATACTTTTATTCCACTCTGGAATGTTACACCCTGCATGTTGAGTTTTACTATGCTGTGACTATGCTTGTCTCATTTTCTTCTGAGGTTATTTGCAGATCTCCTGTCACCTACATTAGCTAAAGCCATGCAGTTAGATAGACTCTTTCATCTTCCATACTCAGTTAATGCCTCACAACAGCCTCCAGTGATCTGCTGTTACAGTTTAAAATTTGCTGGAAGTACGCTGCTCTCAGTAGTTAAATTCCATTGTCATTGAAGGATACTCTCTTAAAATTAAAAAGAACGTACAATTGCCACACTTGCATAGTGGAAAACCCTAAGGTTCTTTATTTTACTTCTGCTCGGACACTTGTTGTTCCACATGGGAACTCTGCATATTGAGTAACTGACCTGGCAGAAGCTAGATCTAACTTGGCCTCCATCAGATTCTCAACTTAATAATTGGGATCAATATCTGTGCCCTCCAGCTCACCCAGCTCGCCATACTTAGAATTGTTACAAACTGCTTTTTGTAACTGGCCCTTTAAATGGAAAATTGCCCTGCTTCCCTGGATTGTGGAGAAGCCTATTTGCCAGCCTCCTTCCTTATGACTATGGCCCTGTGTGAGCGGTGATACCCCAGATAGCTATGCCATGGAGCCTATTCATATAATGAAAGACTATGGGAAAGACTTTAGCTCCATGGCAATTGAACTGTATGAATAGGATCTGCGCGCTATTCGGTAGTTTTGTGCGCTCAGATCCCAGCTATCTGGGGATATGTGAAATGTCTGTGTGTTATGTGTAAAAGGTGACTTTCTGTATTTTAAAGTGTTTTATGTCTTTCTGTAACCATGTGGTTAATGGAGTCTACTTCTAGCCCTAGATAATTGGATTACTTTCCTCTTTGTCTCCAGGATAGAGGCCTATGTAAAACCTGTCTAAACCGGTTTGCCATGCGGCTAGTAAGGGACAAAAGATACTTTTAGTAACTTTTGAACCCCTGGTCAGATTCGTGCCATTTTTTAATATGTTGTTCCCCTGAATGGATTGATTGTGGATATGTATTTTTATGTGAATGTGATGTATGGTTTTAGAGTTATGAAAGTTGTGTAAAAAGTATATTTTAACTGTATGTATAATGGGATTAGGTGTCACACTAAGGGGAGGGGATGTGTGGGTTGCACCCATGATACTATTGGTTATTTTATGCCTCCCCCTGGGTGTGGCCTGTATGTGTACACTTGTAATAAAAACCAGGCTGGGTGTTCCAGCACCTCAGACCTCTTCTGACCCTCTAACTTGCAGCCTTGACTCATGTTTGTAGGGGACAGCTATAATCATTACAGGTATTGCTATGCTCTTCATACTCCCTTAGCTACTGAGCTCTTGTAAGAGCTCTTGTTCCTGATCCTACTTCGCTCTACAGAAGGAAGAGGTTCACCTACTGGAACCTGGAGCCTGGTCGTAGGTCCAGGGCGCATAGCAGACGGCGAGATACCAGCCCAGCAGCAGTGGTTCGTGGAGTACGCCGTAGTTATGGTGTCTACGGTGCTGATGGTCCTTTGGTGAGCGCTAGGAGCATCCTTTTCTACGGTCCAACTTCCAGCCAGCCTCGAGGCAACCGTAACAAGAATGTTTCAAGTACTTCACCATTTAAGGTCATCCTTGGACTCTTATGGAAAAGTGACTACCTGAATCCTCACTTTTGAGTTGGGACTTCCAAATATTTTTAGTTTGTCTTTGCCACCCTATTTGTTCTCTTTTTTTATTTGCTAGTTCTAAATCTCTATCAAACTTCCCTTAACTTAAGCAAGCTTCCATGGCCGTGTTTTTAAAAACGTGATACTGTTATTTGGTTTAGTATACCGGTACTTGTTTTCTTTTGTCAGACCATACCTAATCTGCGAGATAGGAGCTCTTGATTTGCTGTCTAACCGATGAAAGCAACCTTTCTCACCACTTGTTTTATATGTTGTTTTTTGTTCTTACTGTGCGTCTCATTTTATATTGTATTCTCCCTAACATTTGAGTGGATCTTATCAGCTGTTATCTCTGGTCCTTATAAAAGTATTGTATTTCCATATCTCTACTTGAAAAATAGTGGTTCTCAAAATTACACCAATAAAAAAAGGTAGTCATCCAAAAGTGTTAACGTGAACGTGATTTTATGCATATTTTAAAGTGTTTTAAAGTGTTTTTATTTTCCCATACATTTTTCTAGATTTATGGTGATCAGGGCATTATGTCCTGTTTTGCTAAGGTTGTAGTACCTAGAATTTTTTTCTTTTGGGAAAACGTACATCTTAAGCATCTTTTACACTATACTGTTGTCACCACTAATACTTGTTAATATTTGTACATTGCTATGTTGCATCATATCTGGACATCTTTTTTTTCCGCATGAGATTTTCACCTACATTGCTTTCTGTTATTGACTATTGACATACCATAATATACAAAGCATGAAATGTGATTAAGAGATGCATAACTGATGCTAAATGGTTTATTGATTTTTATTCCATGTTATGATTAGGGGTCTCAACTGGATATCTATGAGTGATAGATTGCTTAAAATTCCTAGTACATACAGGCTGGTGATTCAAAAGGCTAACAAATATCATCTGAACTTATCTATATTCAAGAGACATATCTTGCATATTCATCTTTACTGAAAAAAAAAAAAGAAAAAAGTAGCTATTTTCAGCTTACCTATTGTGATAACCTAACCCTCAACATTGGTGTCCTGAGAAGCAGGATGCTGGTGGGAGGGGGGAGAAATGGACTGGGCTAGTGATGTACTTTCATCAATGGCATCCCAAAGATGATGATCCATTCAAAAGGGGGCAGGTCTGCTCGAATTACTGGCATGTCAGCCTGGTGTGAATGTATTCCCTGCTACCTGACAATCAAGTAAGCCAGCCCACTGAGGGCAGACCATGCATAGAGCACTAACAACAGTAATGCAAGGCTGCGCCAAAATGTATCAATATGGACTACAAATAGTAAAAAGACATAAATAAAACTTATAAAGGTTCAAAATAAAATAAAATATAAAGAATAGTCCAAAAAGATTTTAGAAGTTGCACTGTGGCAATAGATGTCTTTTAAGGTGCTTTAGGTGATGGGGTCTCTTCTCTGTTTATAGTAGTCCAGTTGGTCTCGTGATATGGAAGACACAAGATAAGAGACCAATCGTATAGAGTGTAAGGGTTACTATATGTGAGATAAAGATATAAATATTCCACTCACATTTAAATGAGCTATAGCCAGCTCAGGTATAACAGGCGTACAGCGGAACAATCCCCGCTTATGGGATATATGGATGATTGTCCTCCGGAGGGAATGATGTCCAACTCTCAGGAAAAGGGGATATATAAAAACAACTAATAGTGCTCTCTGTTTAACACGGTATAAAAGTTGTTTAAATAAATAAAAATGTACTCACAAGTGTAGTGCAGGCCAACTGCACTATGGTAACAGCGTTCGTGGTATAATCCCCACCTCGGATAGGCTTTGTAACTGACAGTTTTGCTCACCAGAGGTTAAAAACCGTTTAGGCGATATTCCCCTTTCCAATGCACAGGCAGCTACTGCAAGCACCAGTCTCCCGAACTGCAAACTACACGAATCCTCCAACTCCCGAACCGGAAACACACGAACACTGGAAACAGCTGAACAGGAAAAGCATACAATCAGCTTACACTCCTGGCAATCAGCATACAATCCAAATCCCCCAATAATGAGACGACACTTCATTTTGAGGTCAAGCAGAACCTGTTTTACTGGGGCTAACTGCCAGGCTTTTATGCAGGTCTCCCACCTGGTGGACACTCCCCTAGGGAACCAGATGGAAGACTGGGACACAAAGGATACAAGAACCAATCACAGACTTACACATTTCAACAATCCTACAATGCAATACAATCCCTCCTCTCTGCCACCTCGATTAACCACATGTTAGCAAAAAGACATAAAATTACATACGGTTACATTTAACACATATAACATCCTACATATCCCCAGATAGCTTAGATCTGAGCGCACATTACTACCGAATGGCGCTCAGATCACATACATACTGTTCAATCGCCATGGAGCCAAAGTCTTTCCCATAGTCTTTCGTTACACGAATAGGCTCCATGGCATGGCTATCTGGGGTGATGCTGTTCATACGGTTAAACTACCGAATGAACAGTCAGTCGGTTCCACTACCAAATGCAGAGGTAAGGATGCTGGAGGCTCAGCGGTGTTCGCGCA
Organism: Pelobates fuscus; assembly: GCF_036172605.1. Taxonomy (NCBI): domain Eukaryota; kingdom Metazoa; phylum Chordata; class Amphibia; order Anura; family Pelobatidae; genus Pelobates; species Pelobates fuscus. Next base: position 70,653,624 of record NC_086328.1, read on the forward strand.
ATTAAGTGTCCATTTTCAGTTCCATAGTTTGGGCGCTGAACACCGCTGGCCATCGGGAGCTAAAATGGCTGCTGCCACGTGTTCGGCAAACGAACAAAGGCCACCCAGCGTTTGTCAATTAAGCTGCGGTTAACCGCAGCTTCTGGGCGGTTAAATTGACGGCACACTCCAGTTCCCAGATGGTCCATAGTTCAGTACTTTGTTCGGTAGATTGAATCTACCGAACACCCCGGCAGAAAGGCACGAATAAACCTTTCAGCAGGGGAAATAACAGGGTTGAACTGCAGGGCCATAGTCTAAAGGCAGCAGGCGAGCAACCAGGCTTCTCCAGTGCACGGTGGCGAGGTTGGTTCCGCCACATTTCTCCCCTTTACCAATCAGACTAACAGGGTATCGGACCTCCTGTTGGTCAGTGCCCTGGTTAGTCCAGCAACCCACCCACAGAACACAATCAGCCGTACACCCCCCCCCACTATAAAGAGTTACTACACCTGGGGTAGTGGGTCGCTTGTCCATGTCCCTGAGTTCCATCTCGGCTCTGGGGGGTACTAGTGCTCCGGTCCAGTGGGTAGCTGAGTGGGCAGAGACCAGCGGTACTCTGCCCTGCTGCCAGCGCTACCATGGGAGTAGCCTGGTTGGAGTCCAGTTGAGGAAATGGCGTAGTAAGCTCCTCACTCTGGACCTGGTACTGCTGCTGGAGGGCAGGACAGACCATCCCTAGCCCCTGTGCGGCACATGCAGAGACCACGGTCCCATCTGCACTGGTGTGGGGCTTATCATCTCCCCTTGGTGGGCTAGGCTGCTGCTGGGGAAAGGGAGTGACAAGCTCCTCTCCCTGACTCTCTCTCTGCTGGTGGAGGGAGGGACAGACTGTCTCCCCTTTCAATATATTGTCCTGCTGCTGTGGGGCGAGACCGCCTGCCTCATCTGCCCCATCCGGGAGAATAGGGTCTCCCCTTTGTAAACTAAGCTGCCGCTGGGGAGAGGTGGTCACCGATTCCTCTCCCTGGAACACTTTCAGCCGCTGGGGAGAGGGGGTAGCAGGTTCCTCTCCCTGACACTTTCTCTGCTGGTGGAGGGGGGGGGGCCGATTGTCTCCCCTTTCAATATTTTGTCCTGCTGCTGGGGATGAAGGACGGTACCTTCAGCCCCCTGTGACACACACTGCCACTGGGGAGGAAGGACGGCACCTTCAGCTCCCTGTGACACACACTGCCGTTGGGGAGGAAAGACGACACCTTCAGCTCCCTGTGACACACACTGCCGCTGGGGAGGAAGGACGGCACCTTCAGCTCCCTGGGACACACTCTGCCACTGGGGAGGAAGGACGGCACCTTCAGTTCCCTGTAATACACACTGCCGCTGGGGAGGAAGGATGACACCTTATAATACACACTGCTGCTGGGGAGGAAGGACGGCACCTTCAGCTCCCTGGGATACATACTGCCGCTGGGGAGGAAGGACGGCACCTTCAGCTCCCTGTAATACACACTGCCGCTGGGGAGGAAGGACGACACCCTCAACTCCCTGTAATAAACACTGCCGCTGGGGAGGAAGGACGGCACCTTCAGCTCCCTGGGACTCACTCTGCCGCTGGGGAGGAAGGACGGCACCTTCAGCTCCCTGTAACTCCTTTTTGGCCAAATCTGCTTGGAACTGCAGGTACTCTGCCACTCTTCTCCTCGTGTTCTGTACGTATTTCTCTTCTGGATTGGGTCCGAAGAAAGCCAGCAGCCTTTTCAGCATAGCATTGAACTCCTCCTGAGTGTAGCCAGGCGCCATGCTTGTTCTGCTGAAGTTGGTTCTTTTGTAGATAGGGTCGCTGTACGGGTACTAACGTTGCCCTCAATTTGTAAATCCAGGGAATGGTGTTACCTTGTAGCTACGCACTACATTTCCCAACATGCAAAGCATGTCTCACGCAAGTCACGTGACGCGCTTAAATTAAACATTTCTAAGTCTACAGACCTCGCTTTTCAACAATTTTAATGGCATAAGACCCTATATAATGTTACTTTTAATGTAAACCTTTTTATTTTCACTTACAATATATGTGATATACAACTCTGATTCTATTGGCTATTGATAAATGAAGTTTTTTTGGAGTCAAATTTTAACTTATTAAGTACCTATATATACTCCTATCAGCCAGGTTTTTAATGTTATCCCGTTTTGAAAAAGCCCTAGTGGCGAAACGCGTAAATGGTTTTATTAATTGTGTATTTTATATATCAGCCAGGTTTTTAATGTTATCCCATTTTGAAAAAGCCCTAGTGGCGAAACGCGTAAATGGTTTTATTAATTGTGTTTTTTATATAATTAAAGATTTTTTGGTTACTATCTGTGCCAACTATCTTTTTACACATTATTTTATTTATTTTTACCTGGCATTCAATTGATTTTACCACGTGCTTACAAGCCTATCCGAGGTGGGGATTATACTACCAACTCTGTTACCATAGTGCAGTTGGCCTGCACTACACTTGTGAGTACATTTTTATTTATTTAAACAACTTTTATACCATGTTAAACAGAGAGCACTATTAGTTGTTTTTATATATCCCATTTTCCTGAGAGTTGGACATCATTCCCTCCGGAGGACAATCATCCATATATCCCATAAGCGGGGATTATTCCGCTGTACGCCTGTTATACCTGAGCTGGCGATAGCTCATTTAAATGTGAGTGGAATATTTATATCTTTATCTCACATATATTAACCCTTACACTCTATACGATTGGTCTCTTATCTTGTGTCTTCCATATCACGAGACCAACTGGACTACTATAAACAGAGAAGAGACCCCATCACCTAAAGCACCTTAAAAGACATCTATTGCCACAGTGCAACTTCTAAAATCTTTTTGGACTATTCTTTATATTTTATTTTATTTTATTTTGAACCTTTATAGGTTTTATTTATATGTCTTTTTACTATTTGTAGTCTGTGGCGAAACCGACCTCGCCACGTGTCCTTGGAGGGGGCTGCTTGCCCACCTCTTGCCTTTGGACTATGGACCAGACTTTATGTGAATGTGTTAACCCAGATAGCTATGCCATGGAGCCCATTCGTGTAGTTAAAGACTTCGGCTCCATGGCAAGTGAACTGTGTGAGTAGGATCTGCGCGCTATTCGGTAGTTTTGTGCACTCAGATCCCAGCTATCTGGGGATATGTGAAATGTCTGTGTGTTATGTGTAAAAGGTGAATTTATGTATTTTAAAGTGTTTTACTGTCTTTGTGTCCCCATGTGCTCAATGGAGTCTGTCTCTGTGCTGGGAGGTAATTGGATTACTTCTCCAGCACAGAGAAGGCTCTGTAAAACCGGTCTGAGCTGGAAAGCTAGGTGTTTTAAAAGATACTTTACTAACTTTTGAACCCCTGGTCTGATCCATGCCATTTTTTAATATGTTGTTCCCCTGAATGGATTGATTGTGGATATGTAATTTTATGTGAATGTGATGTATGGTTTTGAAGTTATAAATATTGTGTAAAAAGTATATTTTAAACTGTATGAATAATGGGATTATGTGTCACACTAAGGGGAGGAGATGTGTGGGTTGCACCTGTGATACTATTGGTTATTTTATGCCTTCCCTGGGTGTGGCCTGTATGTGTACTCTTGTAATAAAAGCCAGGCTGGATGTGCCAGTCCAGAGTTCCTGTTTAACCCTCAAAGTGAAGTGTCGTCTCATTATTGGGGGAGGATTTATTGCATGCTGTTCCAGTTGACTGCTAGGAGTGTAAGCCTATTCGTATGGTTCCTATTCAACGGTCTACAGCATTCCTATGCTTGAGAAGATTCATATGCTGCATCGGTTCAGTGATTGTGGTGTCTGCCAGAGTGCTTGGAGTCCTCAGGAAGCGCTAGGAGCATCCTTTAACGGAGGTACCCAGTCGGGGTGCCAGGCGATCCGTTACATAGTCCATATTGATACATTTTGGCGCAGCCTTGCATTACTGTTGTTGTTGTTTTCCATTCTTGCCATAGAGGGTTAGAGGGTTACCCTCTGCTAGGCCGCTGCCCATCCACCTTTGTATTATTAGCGCTAACCTCCTTTCTTGTTTTTACATGCATAGAGCACTATCTAATATAAAATTCATATAACCATTCATAGTGTCAGCTTGTGGATTATAACCTTTATGTGTTGATTTTATTCAATATTTTTTAAAGCAAAATACGAGTATATTAGTTTAGAATAGTCAAACATTTTTTCAAAAACCATTGCCACTTTGTTTCCTAAAATTGATAACTTGCAGTGCAATCCCACCATATATGCTTATGTGCGGCATTTCTATTCCCACATCTCCAGCAGGTATTTTGTGTATTAGGTTGGAATCTGTTTATCCTATCAGGTACCAAAAACCATCATTATATAATTGTTAAATATATGAATATTATGTATTTTTTTTTATCTTAAATACCTTGAGCTATTCTTCCTCTGGGAAGTCTATTTTAATTGCTTGTTCCCATTTAATGATAGTATTTATTCCCCTTAGGGTTAAAATCATATATTTTTTTATTTTATTTTTGATATGTCTATTTTTATCATCTAACTTGAATATAGCATCTAAGGTATTTATATTCATTGCTTTGTTACTTAATAGATTTATTATTTTTAAGTAGCTTAAAATATCTTTAAAATCTTTTAGAATACATATAGGAACTCGACCTCATTAAATATTAAATTTTAGGCATAATGTAATCTTTAATTACATTAGTTCTGCGATTCAAGAGATATACACCGATTTCTATTTCCTTAGAGTAATTTTTATTTCCTGAAGTAATTAAGTATAATTATGTGGAACTATGTTATCCCAAATAAAGCTCAGTCTTACTCCTGGATATAAGAAATCTTTAGTGGTCCAATTAAATCCCAATTTCTCTTCAAGCCTTTCCAATTGACTATCTTCGAAGTTAAGATGTATTATTTGTGATTTATTAAAATATATTTATAGTTTGATAAATTACTAAATTATTTTATACAGCTTAACATGGCAGGTATTGATTTTTCAGGATCAGAAAAGATAATAATAATATATAATAACGCATATAGTGGTATCTTTTATTGTTGTTTAGCTATTTGTGCACAGAAAATGTCTTTTGATTGTCTAATATATACTGCGAGAGGTTCAATTGAGAGAACGTAGAGAAGGGGAGCCAAAGGAAGGCCTCTGACAGATATCGCCAACTAACCTTGTCAAAGTCCTTCTCCACATCTAGAGCCACAAAAACTGTTGGATTAGTGCTATACCTAGCTTCCTGTACCAGATTTAGAATTTCACACATTATCAACCCCAGATCTATTGATCACACAACCTGTTTGGTCTGGGTGGATCAAACTAGATATTACTTTCTTTAACCTTTAGGCTATTATCTTCGAAAATACGTTTCTGTCTGTCTTAAATGTCTGTATTCAATAGAGAAATAGGGCGGTAATTGGTAACAAAATTACTGTCTTTCTCTACCTTCAAAATGTCATTAAACAGTCTTTGAAGTATAGGGGCAATAATCGACTCTAGTTTCAAGTTTTTTAATATTCATTGAGAACTCTTTCACTGTTATGGGGGCATTGAAACTTAAGAGTCTCCTGACTCGGCTCTGGGAGTTTAAGCTTTTTTAGGAATTCCCTCATAGCTTCAGGGGACGGATCTACTTTTTGAAAATTATAAAGTGATTTGTCATATTCTCCGAAGGCTTTACTTATATCGACAGGAGATAAATGGACCCTATTACCCTGAATTATTTTCTAATTGGTATCAATGTGTGTTCATTTAAAAAAGAATTCCCACTCTATTATCTTCATAGTACCATTATTGGTTCAAATTCATTATTGCACCAGTGGTCTTAAATTCCAATATTTTTTATAATTTCCAGTTGAACCTCCCGTATTTGTTCCATCCTTGCATCTGCGATATTATGTTTATTCTCTTTTTCTAGTACTGCCAAGGATATATAAAGATCTTTAAGGGATTCCCCATAGTTTTCATAATATGATACCCCATCTTTATCAGTACACCTCTTGTATAACTTTTAAAAGTACACCATAAGAAATCGGTAGGGACTTCTCCGTTGTCTTCAGAACATAGGACATGTTCATTGTGTCTACAGGGTAACCCTTAATTTCCAAATAAATTGGTACGTGATCCAACCAAGAGACATTGTTAATCATTGCTTTATCAAAATAGCTTAAATTTGTAATAAAAAAAAAACCTTGAGTAAGTTTTAGGAGGTTTTGAGAAGAAGGAAATGATTTAGATTTTGGATGGTGGACCCTTCAAATATCAAAAAGATATAAGATGTCCTGAAAAGATTTACTTTTCTTTAACTCCCTTTGTATAGATTCTCTAATATTCTTAGAACTTATTTTATCATTTTTCACAGCAGGCACAACATTTATATCCCCTGCTATTAGAAGATTACCTTTTTGAAATGTAGGTATTTTAGAAAAAAAATAAATTGAAAAGTCTATGTGAGTAAATATTAGAGGCGTAAATGTTTATGTAGAATCAAGTAAAGTCCTTCTGTGTCCTTTTGTTCCATGATTAACTCAAATTGTAAACTATTTGAGAAAATAATCGCTACTCTCTTTTTCTTATTTTGAAAATTTGAAATATATACCAATGGATACCTATGAAACCTCCATTGGTGAATATCATTACCTTTCTAGTGTGACTTCTGGTCAAAAAACACATCTCTATTACTTTTTAATAATGTATCATATAGAAAACAGCTTTTCTGAGGTGAGTTTAACGCCTGGGCATTTATCAAGAGTAGTTTAATAGTCGCTGATCAATCTTTGGGTTCAAAGTGATATTCTCTCCGATGGTCGAGACTCTGCCTCCCTTCCCACATGGATGGCAACGATCCCAGAATGACACATACATACAAATCCCATTCATCCCAACTTTGAGCATCTCTACGATGAGAGGTGTTCTATAATCTATTCCCTGGCATAAAAGAACAAAAAAGAAAAAAGAACAAGGGTACAGTTTCTGGCCTAGGCAGGGTGAATCTATAATTAATAATATGTTTTTGAAAAGCGGCAAGCTTTTAACATTACTTAAGTAGAGGGGAGAAATGGTAAATAATTTGTCTAATATCTGCTTCAAATATTTGTGTAATATTTAGTCAAAATCATTATAAAAGTATGTTCTCAAAGTGTCATTTGAGTATGTTGACTTTGTACTTAATATATGCTTATTGATATTCAAATGAAATTAAGTTATCTTTTAATCTCTTAAATAGTGCTAGGTAAAATAAAGTGAAATAATTTATCATTCTAACATTGTATATGTCTTAAAGTGTAGTTTTTAGTTTTTTTTAATTCTTTATTTTTCTTGTGCATAGTTTGACATCAAGCGTGCAGAGCCACAACAGCATCTACAAGCATTTCCATGACATTTCAAGGTTTGACAGTTTATACGGCACATTTTTTTTTTTTTTTTTAAATTCTTTATTTTATTTGTGCTTGAAATGACAATAGACGTGCAAGGCCACAACAGCCGTCGCAAGCTTAACAGTAGTAATACAATTTGTGGCAGAGTAGACAGCACAATTTTATATGTATAATGTGAGACTATTAAACTTTATGACATCTATAATGAGTGATAAAATGCTGGAACATAAGGTTAACAAATCATGGATTTTTAGTAACTTGTTAGTAATATTACAAGAGCCAATATATGTAGTGAATGAGTCATGATACCTTAGTAGGCTATCGTTAGAGATGGTTAAGCCAGACTAGTTATGTATACACTCTAATATATTTGGAAATGGGGTACACGTGAGAAGAAGGATTAAGCATTTAGCTAGAGTGTACTCCTATGGGTTTCATATTGTAAAACTTAACATTAGAAATGCCAGTGAGAGGATAAACTATTGAAAGACAATACAAGATAGCCTTGTGTGTCAGTTGAGCAATAAGTGGGCTCAGAGTCTATGGGCAAGACATCAGCCGATTCCACAGTCCTGGCTCAGTGCGTCTCCGGCACCGCTGTCAGGCAAAGGGGTTATACGGCACATTTTTTATATTACATGAAGACATCAGACTATTAGACATCATATTTGTGGTATTACATGCTAGGCTAGACATGCATAGAACAGAACTAGTTGTGCTTAAGGCTATAGGTGTGTAGCTTGGGTGTAGTGTGACATATAGGGATTAAGAGCCCAGTGATTCAATTAACTAGATGTGAAGCTAGCAGAGGTAACAGTGTATTATGTGAAGCAGGCTAGTTGTTTAAATGTATGCCTATATTGCGCATCATTAAAAATAATAATAAAAGAAAATGAATTGTTTTATAGACATAAATAAAACCTATGTGGGAATAGACCAACCCTGTTATCGCTGGTTGTAAAACAAGCTTAATTTGCCACTTTAGATAGGACTAGCTAGTAAAATATTATGGTTTAGGTAAACACATGTAAGCAACAACGTTAAAAACTCTGCAAGGGGTGAAATGGTGGCAATTCAAAGATTGGTACATTACGTTTAGCAAGTATGCAGGCATCAGTTCTTGTGTAAAGAGGCATGGTGGGGAAGTCCAGCTGTAACAAGGTGTGCCTGATAGACCCTGATCCACTGCCTGTGCTCATCCGATCCCTTCTGGGTGCCAAGCTCTTGGCGCCTGGGGTGTCAGAAGCTTGTGCCAGGCATCCGGCATGTGGCAGTGTTTCCCGCGTTTGTGCAGGTCAGTGAGGTATTTCAGGCCTCTGGGCTCCGGACTTGGCATGTGGGGCCGGTCAGACCTGCGGGTAGTGGTTGGTGAGAGTACCGGAGGTCTGCGGCGATGTGCATAAGTAGATCTCATGTGTTTGAGGCTTTGCTTCTGCTTTAGCTTGTGCTGGGGTGATGCGTGAGGCCTGATCCGCCTTCTCCATGTGAGCCTCTTCCCTGCAGCTTTAACCAGAATGCTGCAAGGATAGCCTCCAGCTTGGTCTGTAGTGTGGACTCAGTGCTGAGATCTTGGTTGCGAGGGAGGCACGAGGTGTCCGCCATTACGATTGAGTCGGCAGTTGTGTTAGTCGCTTGTCTGCTGGCCCTCATTCATCCCTCTCTCCTGTGGAGTGTAGCTCTCCTGGGTTGGACCGTGATCACCCCCGACGGTCCCGGGGGGGGGGGGGGAAACGGGGTGCCTGCCCCACCAGAGCAGTCGCTGGGTGGCCCCAGAGCGGGGGAGCGGCCGCCGCTCCCGCCTGGTGCACACAAGGCCGCATGTGGTCACACGTGTGGCTGCTCGGCTTTCACTGGGTCACCGACCCCTAAAACTGGGCCCAGCTTTGTCAGGCGTCGGAGTGGGCTCCAGGTGGTCCCAAAATCAGGCTTAATGGGGCTGTGAATCTCTTTTGCTGCGAGGCTGGTGGAGGAGCTCCTGTGAAACACGTCTGTCCTCCATGACAGTTAGGCCCTGCCCCCTTAAAGTGTAGTTTTTAATTTTATATTCGTATTTACTAATACAGAGTCTTTTATATTCCCCTTTCTTTTATTTTCCTTCTTCAGTTCCCGTTCTACAACTTACTGGAAAAGTAATCTATCATATCTTGTTATTCGATATATTTATGTCTATCTCCAGGTTTTAAGTACAAAAAGAAAGTCAATTGGGTAGAAAAAAGTTTAAATTGATATCTATTTGTAGCGGACCCTAGGTAACCCGTCTGGTTACCTCCACTATTAATGAATAAAGAGACCCATTTCCCCCCCAGTAACTGGATGACACACAGTTCCAGGGATACAACAACAACTTTATTGGCCACACTCGGGTTTATACTTTCCCCATGCAAGGGGTGGATCACACATGAAGACAATGTCCCCTGCCAGGTTACTCCCCCTCCCAGGGGTCGTGTAATGGAAGCGGAACCCCAGTCCCTTTGTCCCCTGTTCCCGCCACTCAGTGTCCCCTCCCAGGGCCCTTCCACTCCCAGGGGTCCACTGACGGAAACAGAACTCAAGTCCCTTTTTCCCCTGTTCCCGCCACTTAGTGTCCCCTCCCAGGGCTCTCCCATGGGTCTTCTTTTCCAAAAGTCTCTGTAGCTGGGGGGTTGTAGCGCGGGAAACTTCCTTCCTCTTTACCGTCCAGTGACAGAGAGCCCGCCAACCTCCACCATTGTCCCCAAAGGATGTCTCCACCAATCTCAGGGACCCACAGAACGATAACCGTCATGAAAAGCCACCATTCACGGGGTAACTGTGTGAAACCCAGCAAGGAAAGTGTCTCTTTCGGGATTTGAATGCTCCCCCTGGCCGGCGTTGGTCTTGAGGTTTCACACTATGTTGCGACTTGCCAACGTTCTAATTGATTGGTGTGAACATTCCAAGGGGTGCAAGGTTGTCCCTTCCTGTTCTCCAGCTCCCTCCCCGTGCTCCCTAACTAGGTCTAGGGGTCCTCTAACTCGCCGGCTGAACACCAGTTTAAACGGGGAGAAGCCTGTAGATTCCTGGGCACCTCCCGATATGCGAACAGGAGATGTGGCAGGAATCTCTCCCAATCCTTATGCTTCGCTGCAAAGTTCTGGAGCATCTGCTTCAACGTAACGTTGAAGCATTCACATAAGCCATTAGTTTAGGGGTGATAGGCTCTGGATGGATTTAATGCCACAGAACCTCCACAGCTGGTTGGTTATCTCGTCTGTGAATTGTGTGCCCTGATCCGAGAGGATCTCCTGGGGAAAACCCATCCAGGAGAGCACTCGCATCAGGGCTTCTGCCACAATTTCAGACTGAATGTTGCTCAGGGCGACTGCCTCAGGGTAACGAGTCGCATAGTCCACAACGGTCAGAATGCACTTCTTCCCGGTGGGGCTAGGCTTGGCTAGGGGACCTATAATATCAACAGCTACTCTGCCAAATGGATCTTCAATGACCGGTAGGGGCTGGAGCTTGGCCTTGTGCCAGTCGCCCCTCTTCCCTACCCTCTGGCAGACATCACAGGTCTGGCATTACTACCTCAGATCCTTGTAGATTCCTGCCAGAAAAAGCTTTGAGTGAGCCGGTTCTTCGTATGGCTCATTCCCAAATGCCATGCCAGGGTAATATCATGGGCTATCTTTATTAGCTCATGTCGATATTTCGGGAGCCACCAACTGCTTGGTGGTAGTAGGACCTGTCCCTGGCTTTCTTATCTCTATGTGATACAGTAGCCTCTGATCCCAGGTGAACCGTTCCCCGTTCTTTCCCACCCGACCAGAGGCGGAAGATTCCCGCCTCTTTACCGCCCAGCGACAGAGAGCCCACCAACCTCCGCCATTGTCCACAAAGGATGTCCCACCAATCTAAGGGACCCACAGAACGGTAGCCGTCACGAACAGCCACTGTTCGTGGGGTCCCTGTGTGAAACCCGACAAGGGAAGTGTCTCCTTTTGGGACGCGATTGCGGCCACCCAGCGATGCACTTACTTCCCTTGTGGTTTCACTCTATGTTGCGAGTTGCCAACGTTCTAATTGATTGGTGTGAACATTCCATGGGGTGCCAGGGAGGTCCACCATTTCACCCCTTGCAGAGTTTTTAACGTTGTTGCCTACATGTGTTTACCTAAACCGTAATATTTTACTAGCTAGTCTTATCTAGAGTGGCAAATTAAGCTTGTTTTACAACCAGCGATAACAGGGTTGGTCTCGTCCATTCAAACATCCCCCAAGCTGAAGCTAAACAAATTCTCTAAAATAATAATTTTAATGTGCTTTAAAGTGAAAGTGCTTTCAAGATACTCATAAGTGCATAACGTGTATTTAGGATCTGGTTATAGTCAGGTATCTTTATATTTTATTTTTATAGTGCTGTGATTAACATTCAGTTAATTCACATTTTTACCCATTGCATCTCTACTTTGAATAAATCTTTTTCAAGGTCATAAATTAAATTAGATTATGATCAGGCATCAGGACTTCATACGGGATACCTAATCTAGCTAGATGATCTGCTATGATAGTTTTATCTCCATAGAAATCAGGAGTTTAGTAGGAAACCACCATTTTGTACAGAACCTGCCTTTAAAGTCATATTTCTGTATCTTTTACGACTATTCCTTGTGGTAATGGTAGATCTGGAAAAATAGAAATATTGTTAAAATTAACATTCTTTGGCTTATTGAATCTCACTTTCCTAAGGAGAAAGTGAGATAAACAGCTCCATTTAGAAATTGAACAATTACCTCTCTTGGTTTCGTTGTCTTTATATTGGCTGTATTTTGTGGTATCTTTCAAAAGGAGTTAAACCAATCTCTTGTTTATCGAGAAATTGTAGCCGATATTCTTTTAAGAACTCGTGTAGTTTTTTGCTGCATTAATATCCTCTCGGATGCCCCTGAACCTCAGGTTATTCCTCTGGGATCTATCTTCAATTGCTAATGTTTTAAGCTCAAGTTGTTTTCTTGACTTTTTAAATAAAATTTTAAGCTTGCAGGGGCTTTAATTCTTCACGGATGTCTTGAATATTTGCATCCTGAAACATTATTTTCTGATTTAATTCAACCACTTCAGATTTTAGTTCTGAGATGTATTTTCATATAGGTCGTCAAGAGCTGCAATTAGACTTTCTTGAAAGACACTTTTAATTTTAGTAATATTGCTTTTTTACATTTGAAGATATTTCCAGTTGGGAGGATACATTAGATGTTTCAGGTTGGACTGTGGAGAGTGATTCTTCTGTGCTCTTTGAGAGAGTTGTATCTACTTTTGGAGAAAAGAAGGTGCTCAATTTAGGCTTTTTGGAATGTTCAAGTGTGTCTTCCTCATATGTTTTAACTTTCTTAGACCCCATATTGGTTAAATAGGACGTTTCTTTTTCTGCTTCCTTTTTTCTTTTCCTCCTCACCTAGTCTCTGTGTCAGAGAAATCTTTTATTTCCTTATCTTTTCCTTCTTTGTTGTTCCTTTCTCATCTATCTTCTTGTTTATTTCCTTTTCTTTATTTTATTTCCACCCTCCCCTCCTCTTCCTCCTACTTTCTTTCACTCCTTATACTGATGTTCCTTTTCTTCTATCTCTATTTCCTATAAAATTCTGGGACTACCTTTTATATGTAAGTTTTTTGTAACAGTATTATATACACGGTGCTATAGTAGAACATCCATCAACTACTATTCAGTTTATGAGCACCACTATTTACATTAAGACAGATATTAAAATTATTAGATCAATAAAGAAAAAAATATTAACTACTTATCTTGTGTAATATTTTGCCCTAAGATGTCTTCCCCTAAGCTTTGGGTGTTCTGTGTGGACTGGGGAGTCTCCAATGCTCTGCAGAATACTGGCATCTGTCCGCTTGCAGCTGTGCCGCAGCGTGATGCCACAAATACTCCGTTGGCCACTCTCCCTCCCAGTCGCAAACCGCAATCGGGAAGTCCACATCTCACACTACGCAGTACGTCTTTGGGCCACACACCAAGCTGCCAATTATGTGATGTTGTAGCGTCTCCCAGTATTCACCTGCCCAGGTCGACATTCTACGTCATTGTGTGAGGATCTATATTTTCGCATAGAGCACTGTTTCAGTGCTCTCTGCAGGATCCTAGTGCCCTGATGGCAGCAAAAGCATTTCTATTAATGCGCTTGGCTTAAACCTTTTCGGAACAGTTCTGTATTGCTCTGCTTTTGGAACAAACTCAGGACCACAGGACATGACCTGAAAATCAGGATGGTTGGGAGGCATATTATAATTATACTACAAAAGAATTATGATCTTTCTATAATGAGAAACATATCGCTGTTATTACTACTAACACTGACGTTAATAGGTTAATATTTAATCACTACCTGCTCAGTTTGTAGACAAGATTTTGCAAAAGACAAAAACAATAAAAGCAGGCTTGTTACATAGTTACATAGCTGAAAAGAGACTTGCGGCCTTCAAGTTCAGCCTTCCTCACATATGTTTTTGCTGTTGATCCATAGGCGTGCGCAGCCTATTGCATTAGGGTGTGCACCCTAAAGCACAAACACACGGCGCATGTGTATATATGTAATATATATTTATATATATATATATATATATATATATACATACATACATACACACATATACACACACACACATACACTGCTGTGTATGTGTGTGCTGCTCGTGTGCTGTGTGAGGGTGGTTTGAGGGTGCTGGTAGTGTGCTATGTGGGTGAGGGTGTTTGTGTGTGTGTTTGTTAGTGTCCTGTTACTGTGCTGTGTGAGGGTGCTGTGTGTGTGAGGGTGCTGTTTGTGTGATGTGTGCGTGTGATGGTGCCGTTTGTGTGATGTGTGTGGGTGTCGTGTATTTGTGAGGGTGCTGTTTGTGTGTGTTTGTGAGGGTGCTGTTAGTGTGCTGTGTGTGAGGGTGTTGTGTGTTTGTGAGGGTGCGGTTAGTGTACTGTGTGTGTGAGCGTGCAGGCTGTATGTTTGGAGGGATTGTGGAGGTGGGGGCAGATTAGTAAATATCCCCCCTCCCTACCTTATATAGGGAGGGGGGATCCTTGCTGCCATGTGCCATCCCTGGTGGTCCAGTGGAGAGTGAACTCTAGCCTGCGGGGCTAGAGTTAACTCTCACGAGATCTGAGTGTTGCCGTGGCAATGCTCAGATCTCGTGAGAGGAACCTGGCGGAGCTGCTGTCTAGAGCTCCCCGGGTCCTCTACTGCCTCCCTCCATGTTGCTGTGGGCTGGTGAGGTAGATCTTTGATCTCCCCGCCAGCCTATGGAGGCTTAGAGCAGAGCCGGCACTCAGATAGCGCCGACTCTGCGTGAGCCGACAGGGGAGATCCGGAGATCTCCGGTGAAGTCCTGGGGAATAAAGTGTGGGAACTCTTTTCCCACCTCCCCAAAAAAATAATATACACGTGTGTGTGTGTGTGTGTGTGTGTATATATATATATATATATATATATATGCGTGCACACACAGACTGACACATACACAGACACACATATATACGCGTGCACACACACACATTCACAGACACACACACACCCATACACACACACACTCACAGACACACACACACATTCAGACACACACACACCTACATTCACAGACACACTTACAGACACACATACATACATTCACAGACACACTCACTCACAGACACACAGACACATACCCACATTCACTCACAGACACATACACACAGACACACACACATTCACAGACACACTCACTCACAGACATATACACACAGACACACACACACACATACATACATTCACAGACACAATCACTCACAGAAACATACACACAGACACACACACACATACATACATTCACAGACACAATCACTCACAGACACATACACACAGACACACACACACACACACATACATACATTCACAGACACAATCACTCACAGAAACATACACACAGACACACACACATACATACATTCACAGACACAATCACTCACAGACACATACACACAGACACACACACACACATACATACATTCACAGACACAATCACTCACAGACACAGACACACATATACATTCACAGACACACTCACTCACAGACACATACATACAAATTATTATTTTTTAATTAAAAAAGTCCACCCAGCCTCCCTACCTGGAGTGCTGGTGGACTTGTCCCTGGGGTCCAGTGGGTCGGTCAGGCGCCGGTCTCCACTCAGCCGCGGCGAGGGAGCTGTGAGCTCTCTGCTTCCTCTCGCCGCGCGGGCTGTCTGCTGTAGCTGGGAGCCGGAATATGACGTCATATTCCGGCTCCCAGCATCAGCAAACAGCGAGCGGCGAGAGGAAGCAGAGAGCACACAGCTCCCTCGCCGCGGCTGAGTGGAGACCGGCGCCTGACCGACCCCAATGACAGGGGGAACATAGGGTGAGGATGGGGGAGCTGAGTGCCTGCAGGAACAGCGTTCCTGCTCAAATAAAAGTGCAGGAACGCTGTTCCTGCAGGACTCAATACATAGGCGTGCCACGGGGATTAGGGTGTGCCCAGGCACACCCGGCACACCCCGTGCGCACGCCTATGTGTTGATCCAAAAGAAGGCAAAACACCCAGTCTGAAGCGCTTCCAATTTTTGCAACAAACTAGGAAAAAATAGCTTTTTGACCCCAAAATAGCAGTCAGATATCTCCTTGGATCAAGCAGCGATTACCCCACTAATTACAAATTATATCCCTGTATGTTATGTTTTTGCAAGTATTTATTCAGTTGCAAGTATTTATTCAACATCTGTATGGACTCTAATAAAACCACCAGGCAGAGAATTCTATATCCTTATTGCTCTTTCTGTAAAAAAAAACTTTTCTTTGCCTTAGATGAAATCTTTCTTCCAGCCTGACCTCGTGTCCTATGTATAGCCCTGTTTATGAATAGATTTCCAGATAATGGCTTGTACTGGCCCCGATTATATTTGTATAATGTTATCATATCCCCTCTGAGGCGCCGTTTTTCCAAACTAAAGAAATGTAAATTCTTTAACCTTTCTTCGTAACGAAAATGCTCCATTCCTTTTATCAATTTTGTAGCTTGTCTCTGCACTTCTTCTAGTGCCATGATATCCTTCTTTAAAACAGGTGCCTAAAATTGCATAGCATATTCATGGTGTGGTCTTACCAGCGATTTATAAAGAGGCAAAATTATATTTACATCCCGAGAATTTATGCTCCTATTAACAAAACCTTACTAGTCTTGGCAACTGCAGATTGACATTGCATATTGCTGCCTAATTTGTTGTCTAATTATTATTATCTAATTATTATCTAATTTGTTGTCTCATTATTATTATCTAATTATTATTCCCAAATCCTTCTCATGTGTGGTTATCCCTAATTAACTACCATTTAGGGTGTAAGTTGCTTGTGCATTCTTTTTTTTTTTGTCGTACAGGTTTGTACATAGCAGGTTAAAACGCCACAACAACGTACACGTTATTTACATGGCAAACAGTGGCATGAGTAGAAGCACGGTTTATATTATAATGCATATACAAGTGTAGTAATGTTTACATATGTGAGGTTAAGTGTTAGTTGGGTACAAATATCTAGTACGGTGTGTCAAGTTGGGGTTTACAAGCTTTCCGACAGTACTCAAAGGTTTCTGCTCAGATGAGTAGGTGTGTGCTTGTGAAGGTTTTAACCCCTTAAGGACCAAACTTCTGGAATAAAAGGGAATCATGACATGTCACACATGTCATGTGTCCTTAAGGGGTTAAAGTCACGGCTGGGTCACTGTGGTGCTACCGTGCTATCTGAGCGTTGATCCGGCGTTAAATTATATGCGTGGTTAAACTTAACGAGTACAAACTATAACATGTAAAAACAATGCCAACAATGTCATGATAAGACTGGGCTGCCTTTTTATCTAACTGCATATAAGGATTGTGTGGGCTACGAGGCTATTACTTGCACTCAATGGTAAATGTGTGTGGGCTGTTGGAAATTATGCCTTTTGCACATGCTAGCTGTGAGTGGGTCATCTGACTAATTAAGAGCATCCAGGTGAGCACGTATATACTTTCATGGTAATTCAATTTCTGTTGGTTAAGCTTTAAAAATTACAAAAATTTAAAAACTTAAAAAAATAAAACGAAACATATATATCAAAAGTAAAGATAATGTCACCACGTTTGGGCTGTAGTCCGAAGGGTATTGGTTTATGCATGGGAAAAAACATCCCTGTATAAATGTGGTAGATGAGAGTCCCGGTTTAAAGTGTGTTTGACTGAAGTGGGCTTCGTATGTTGGGGGTAACGTCCCAGTGGTTTAGATGAAAGACCTGGCAGTTCATTCAGGTGTCGGCTGCATCCATGGGTGCTTCGGTCAGTCGTCTGGGAATAAATTCCGCTGCATTGGCTGTGCCTTAATTCAGTGGGTTCTTGGGTCGTCCTGTTGGCCCTTGTAGTGATAATGAGTCCGTGGGGAGATCCAGCTGTCCCAGTATTGCTGGTGCTTCTTGCATGTGTCGCGCTGGGAGTGTGGTGTTGCCCTTGGTAATCAGCAAGGTGTGGGCAGGGCCCCAGCGGTATTGTATGTGGTGAGCTCGCAGGAGGGATGTTAGCTGTTGCAGGGTCCTTCTCCATGCCAGCGTTGCCCCTGAAAGATCTGCATAGAAGGAGAGAGTCATCTCTTCGAAGAGGTAGGTGGGATGGTTTCTAGCGGCCACCAGGACTGTGGATCTGTCCTTTAAGGTCTGGAATTGCAGAACTACATCTCTTGTGGCTGCGGTTGGGGCTTTGGTGGGCTTAGGGATACGGAATATGCCGTCGAGTACTACCGCCTTGGCTATCTTAGGAGTTAGTAGGGCCGTGAGGAGCCGCCGAGTGACATGTGGTAGCTCAGCATCAGGTATATTTTCATTGATGCCCCAAACCTTGAGGTGTTTTAGGCGGTGTTTGTCTTCGAGCTCGGCAAATTTTAGGTCGTTTTGAATAGATTGCTGTTTCAGCTCCTGTAGCTTTTGGATTTGGCTGGTGGGGGTGCTTGAGGTGTCTTCTACGGCTCCTAGTCACCCAGTTAGGCCCCGCAGTGTGTCCCTAATCGACGCAACAACATCATTGTTATGGTGTTCCGCCATAAGTTCTCTGATGGCCTCCATGCTCACTGGCGTGGAGGCCGCGGCTGGAGGCGCGTGTTGTGATCGGGCTGGTGGTGAGTTATGCCTTGCCAGGGTGAGTTCCCCTCCGTCTTCATCCGACGTCTCGGCATAGAAATCAGAGCATCCGCCGTGCAAGGACGCCATATTTGAGCTCAAAGGTGCTTCGGGCCTGTTGCCACATCTCGTCAATGTTCATGCCCATCGTGGGCTTTTCAGGCTTGAGTTTTTTATTTTTTCTTCCCATTGGGCTTGTGTTAGTGTTGTGGTCACCCTGGGGTGATATCGACCCTTAGAAGGGGGTTGATTATGGGTTTTTCCCGTTTGGCAGCTCGGAGCCCAGCCGGCATGCGACCGTTCTCCTCAGTAGCTAGGCGCCACCCCTTTGCTGCTTGTGCATTCTTGACCCCGAAGTGCATAACTTTGCATTTCTCTACATTAAATTTCATCTGCCATTTTAGTGCCCAGTCCCCAATTCTATCTAAATCCCTCTGCAGCAAAGCAATATCCTGCACACATTATATCACATTACAAAGTTTTGTGTAATCTGCAAACATTTAAACATGACTTTTAATGCCTATTTCAAGATCATTTATAAATATGTTAAATAGAAGCAGTCCCAAAATAGAACCCTGAGGGACACCACTTACCACTTTTGTCCAGCCTGAAAATTTACCATTAATGACAACTCGTTGTATATTCATCTAGACCGCTTTCTTTTAGTTTGAAGACTAACCTAGTGTGAGGAACCGTATCAAATGCCTTGGCAAAATCCAAGTAGATCACATCGACTGCAACACCCTGATCTATACTTCTACTTGCTTCTTTGTAGGATGCAATTAGGTTAGTTTGACATGACCTATGTTTCATAAAACCATGCTGATTTTTGCTAATAACACAGTTCTTCCCAATGAATTCCTGAATATTATTCCTTAATAGCCCTTCAAATATTTTCCACCTGGATCCACTCGTTAATTGTTTTGAGGAACTTAATTTTTTTTTTAAGGAATTCTAAACAGAACGTGTCCCAAAATGTACCTACTGCTTCTTATGGAACTTTACAAAAAAAAAAAAAAAAATGGATTAATACACATACGGAATTAGTCTGATATGACCGTTACATTTAATTTTACAGTACACCGCTCATACATCCAAAATGATGTAGTGGATAACACAACATTGTAATCAATCCAGCAATCCATAATACAACATACTCAGATAATGCCCCAATCACTTTAAAGTTGTAAGAGTCCTTTTGCTCAGGCATTAAAGTTTAGTGGGTAATGGGAGTATCTTCAGTTCAGGATCTAGCAATTAGGAAGAAGGCAGAACAATTCTACCTTTTTATAGGGCAAGATGGTCACTACACACCTAGAGATCAGCTACTGTGAGATGGCTTTCCAATTCAAAAATGCTTATTTGATGGATGAATCAAATGCGATTGTCAATCCCTCAGAGATTAGTGCCACTTTTGCTAAAACTTAAAGAGACATACAAAATGGGCAGGTCCACCTGGAAGGGAGTGCAAAACCACTCAAAAAAGGTGCTGTCTGAAGGACTGAAAGAGACATGTCTCATTTCTGGCACCTACAACCTACAGGGTCCGAGCGCTAGTGTCAGCGCTAGTCAAATGATGTGCTTGCATTTTGCTGTCCCAGACTTCTGATGTATTTCTGAACAGGCAGTGGATTCAACAGCAAACTTGAAATTCGACAACATTTTATAAATAATATCTGCCAGGCAAGCAAATCATTTATATGCCATGTTAGACAATGTTAAAAGCACAAATTATTATGTTGCTAAAACCAAATAAAGCTCTCACCCACTTCCGACGTAACCACCTTAGCAAATAGCCTGTGATCAATTATTTGTAATATTCTACATAGCGATTGGGTAGGTTTTGTTTCGACTAAGATGACTATTACACTTGACTTGAAGAGAGCTGTTATATAGGCTTCCTTGCCATCTGACCCTTGAAGTGAGAATTCACTGTGAATTTAAACTTCAAGACCAAAGTACCTGGAAGCATAGCTTAGTTAGAGATTCTTTTCCAGTTCAGCTAGTTTGACCTTAAAGTTTAAATTCACCTTGAATTGACTGTGAATTCACTGTAAGTCTTCATTTTGTATCTGTAGAAAGGTAATTAGTCTCATGGAATTAGCTTCAGGTGCAGCAGACACATGGTTCTTCTGCAGCTATGATCTAAATGGACATTTGCATTTTTCTAAATATTTTCTAAAGGTGCAGTTTGTTCAGCAGTTTATCTTCACAAAGACACATCTAACTTACCAATGGTAATTACATTAATCTATTTCAAATACTTTAGGTAAGTCTGTTAGCACTACATATTATCATATGTGTTATGGCACTTGGCACTATTTTGTGATGAGACCTTGGTTTTCAGGTGAAGATGTGAAGTTATTATGGGTGTTTACCCAACACAGTAACACAGAAGAAGCTACTGTGATTTGTTTTGGTAACCCTATCCTCCATTTATTCTGAGCTCTGCCTGACAATGATATAGGTGAGCCTAAGTGAATGATCTCTTCAAGCATAGCTTATGGAGTTTGAAGAGACGTTTATTTCTGTTATCTGGAGGCATTACCTGATCTATGGTCCTTTAATATTGTTTCATGTTTTGTAAATGTAATTTTAATTTTACTTAATGTTGCTGTATTAAATCCAGGATTTTTTTAAATGATTGTATACTGATGGTGATATTTAACACCAAAAGTTTAGAAATACACGTTTGTGTTCCTGACCCTATAGTGTTCGTTTAACCTTACCTGCTTGCTGCTGCAGTTTCACACAGAGCAATCACGACAGCAGGAAAGTCAGGTCAGGTAACAGTGCAGTCTGATCCAACATGGCTGCTCAGCCAGATTAAAAAAGGGTTCTCTTCTATTTAATCTGTTAATTAATTATCTAAAAAAAAGAAACAGTTTATCGGATACTAGTGTAGAAGAAACCTTAACACACAAAGTGCAAGTGAGGTGAGGTATTTTAGTTGCTCTCTTAATAGGTGCGACTTCCCCAGTGTTTAAAAACCACTTAAAAAACACAAGATTAAAATATAAAACAAAAACAGATAGGGGGCGCTCCAAAATAGTAAATCAAGGCAAAGAATACTTATACAGACTGGTTCTTCAGTTCATATGTACACCACCTAAATATCAAAGATAATAGCACATAGCATAATACTGTATGGTGGAAAACTGATTAAAACAGTGTATCAATTGCCAACTCACAATCTGCAGAGCCACGTATAGTAGGCTCTGACTATAATCGCATGCTCTGTTATCTCAGGAAATACACCTCCGCTCTCAATGCCCAGAACTCGACTGATCCCAGGAGTCAGCAAAGAAAAATAGTCGGTAGGTCCAGAGTATTCAAAATGCTAAAAATAGCTATTTAATCAAAAGTATTTTAAAATAAACAATAAAAGATATATTGTATACAGCATACATTTTGCTGTATACAATATATCTTTTATTGTTTATTTTAAAATACTTTTGATTAAATAGCTATTTTTAGCATTTTGAATACTCTGGACCTACCGACTATTTTTCTTTGCTGACTCCTGGGATCAGTCGAGTTCTGGGCATTGAGAGCGGAGGTGTATTTCCTGAGATAACAGAGCATGCGATTATAGTCAGAGCCTACTATACGTGGCTCTGCAGATTGTGAGTTGGCAATTGATACACTGTTTTAATCAGTTTTCCACCATACAGTATTATGCTATGTGCTATTATCTTTGATATTTAGGTGGTGTACATATGAACTGAAGAACCAGTCTGTATAAGTATTCTTTGCCTTGATTTACTATTTTGGAGCGCCCCCTATCTGTTTTTGTTTTATAGTTTATCGGATACTGCTTTACTGCAGAAGGATATGGATTAATTAGCAGACTGGGCAGCCAATGACAGAGATTATATAATTTAGATATGTGTAAAATTGCACATTTTAAGATGAGGATCACACAAGCAACTTGTACCCTAAATGTGACTTTGGAAAAGTAACTTTTCACATTGTGGTCTTTGGCAAACAAAATTGTAATTTTACTTTGTAACTAACTTTGTAGCTCAAAGTGGCTATTAACTGTATATAAAAATTGCAGCAGTTCTAAAATAGCACCCAGATCTGTCAATCAGGAACCCTGAATTCCTGTTGCCAAGGTGTCTGTGTCAATTTTGTCTATGCTGTGTGAACAAAGTGTATAAATTATATATAAAATGCCAATAATTCTATGATACATATGTACTTTAAAAATCTTATTAATTCTAGCTTCCCTGAATCATGGCTTAAACATGAAACAAATATATAGCAAAACTAATGAGTGTTTTTGTTTCAATCTTTTTTTTTCCTTTTTAAAGTTTGATGCAGAGTTCAGACGCTTTGCCATATCCAGATCCTGTGTTGGAGACTTCCAAGAATTTTACCAGTTGATTCAGACTGTGCACAAGATCCGTAGTTTTGACATTCTTTTGGGTTACACTGACATCCATGGTGACTTACTACCCATCAACAATGATGACAATTACCAGAAGGCACTGAGCTCAGCAAATCCATTACTTAGAATTATAATTCAGCGGAGAGGTAAGTTAAGTTCATTGAATATTTTCCTTAAAATAATACATGTAAAAGAACATTGATTTAGATAATGTAATATGCTCCTCTGTTGAATTAAACATGCAATTTGATAATTCTTTACTGTCACTCTATAATGATGAGGAGATTCTGAGATAGATGAATCCATAAACAATATAGTAACAAAAATAACCAGCATTTCAAATATGTCAAAAGCCATGCTTTCATCGTTTCTCCAAAAAGCAAGCTACATTTTCATCCTGTAAGACCAAACCATAGTTGCTTGCTTGACTTTCTTGTAGTGATGGATAATTTGATTAGGATTTGAATTATTATTATTTTATTTTTTTTTCTGTGGTATCTTTAGCAACCTTTACAATATTAATGTAATTATTTTCAGTAACTGTATTAAAGAAAAAAAAAGTTAAGAGCAAATTATAATCATTTGGGAGCTTGTAGATCAATCTTTGGCAAGCTGCACTGCAGTTTTAAAAGGAGCATTCAAAGCACCATAACCACTACAGACAACTGTAGTGCTTATGGTGCCAGGAGTGCCATGGTGTTCTACTAGAGTAAGTAGTCAAAGCATATGCAAATGGTTTGACATTTACCTGAAGTCCATCGGGCGCCAGTTGCCTTCACTTCTGCTGCAAGGAGCTCTCTGCATTAAGCTAAGCTCAGCTGGTGCTGAAGTAAATACCACCATAGCTGTCTTTTATTATCCAGTTTCTAATAATATTTGTTCTGACTACTCTAAATAATCTTATTTTATTACAGGAAACCTGTATGGTGTACAACTAGATAACATTCACTGCTATTATTTATACATGCCATATTAGTTATTTTGTCTTACCGACAAAGCTCTCAATGTCTCTGCTCCCCATTACATTTCTTCTCTAATTTATAGGTACGTCCCTTCTCAGTCACTCAGCTAATAGGACTTCTCTTGGGCATCTTCATTACTGTGGATTTGTCTACCTTTTCCCCTAGTCTACAAACGTTTAAGAAATCCCTTAGTACCAACCAAATGTCCCTCAATAACTCTCCTTTAATAGTTCTGCATTTTGGCCTCTCTTCTAGAAAGAAACAGTGTTGTTTAAACCAATGATTAAAGGACCACTATAGGCACCCAGAACACTTCAGCTCAATGAAGTGTTCTGGGTGCCAGGTACCCCTAGTTTTAACCCTGCAGCTGTAAACATAGCAGTTTCAGAGAAACTGCTATGTTTACATTGAGGGTTAATCCAGCCTCTAGTGGCTGTCTCCCTGACAGCCACTAGAGGCCGCTTCCTCGATTCTCAGTGTGAAAATCACACAGAGATCACGGTGGACATCTATAGGAAAGCATTGAGTAATGCTTTCTTATGGGCGGTTTGAATGTGCTTAGCTCTTGCCGCGCATGCGCATTCAGAGCTAACATCGGCAGGGGGATTAGAGGTCACCAGCGCCGAGGGAGCCAGGTGCTGGGTTAGGGTAAGTGGCTGAAGCGTTTTTTGACCCCTTCAGCCCAGCTGGAGGGGGGCCCTGAGGGAGGGGGGGGCCTAATAACCCCATAGTGCCAGGAAAACAAGTTTTTTTTCCTGGCACTATAGTGCTCCTTTAAGTAGTATGTGATGCCTATTTTGATATTCTTATTTAAAAATACAATCACAGAAAGGAAAACCATGCTCTGTGTTAATATCAGCTAAAATGTGTTAGAATGTTCTTTTGACAGATTTTTTTTTTTGCACCTTCAATTTCAGAGGTTCCCAGATTGACCAGATCATTGCATATGAAAGAAAAGCTCAGTTCTGCTACGCGACAGTTATCTTTGGAACGTAAGTGACCTTAATATTTTACAGAAGTTGAAAGTGCAGGAAACTTACCTGAATCATAAGACTAGAGATTGCTAATATCAGGACTCTCAGCTGGGATAAATGATCTCCAAGGACAGATTTACATGTCAGGTTACTGTTCTCTAAAAATTAGCTGAACAGTTATTGTTAAGATAAATGTCCCATGATCCTCGCAAGCACAAATCTGGATCATGTGAATTAAAGATATCAATATCTGGGGATAAATACCTAGAGATCAATAGCTGGAGAGTTACTTCTACATTGCACACGGTAAATATATAGCACACGGTAAAACATATTCTTTCAATATTATGTGGATTGTCTGCAATGTACAAATATGACATTTTTTAACCTAATTTACACATTAAGGGGACCCTGAACTGCCTAAATAGAAAATAAATTACAATCATTGTTTTGCAGATATTCCCCAAATTAAATCATGCATGCATTTAATTATGCACTGGGGGTGTATTTAAAACAACTTGCAAAAGTTACAGTACTGAGCTTTCAGGTGGAAATAGTGGAAGTAGGAAGCAGCACCTAGTGGCCTCCAGGTAAGAAGTCAAACTGTTCTCAAACGGTTTGACTACTTATAATGGGGGTACTTCAGTGCACCCCTGGCACAATAATTACTGCAGTGTGCCATAGTATCCTTTTGATGTGTTATCAAATATTTTTTTAGTTCATTTTACAGTAATTGGGGGGGTGGAAAAGAAACTTTAAGCCTATAGTAAACCTGTATAGGAATGTTTTCTGAAATGTTTGCCTTCCATTTTTTTTAACTGTTTTTTTTTTTCATCTTACAATTAGGTGCATAAGAAGTTTTAAATCTACACTCAAAGCACCATAACCCCTGTAGTGCGAGGACCGCCCTAGCCTCGTGCCCTGAGGAGGCCACTGGGCATTGCTCCCTGCTTCCAATGCTTAATACTTAGAACTGGAAGCTCCAAAGCCAGAGCTTCCATTAGCTATCACGAGCTAAGCAACGCAATTCCGACTTGCTCATTGGCTAAGAGCCAATGCACCTTTTTTATATTATGTCACGTATATTTGTGTACATTAAACAATGTTTTACATAAAAGGAATCCAAGCTGCATTTTATACACAGTTTTCCCTTTATTTGTATGTAAGTAATCGAGCAATTAGAAAAACTGTTATAGTAACAATGTTGTTCTTTATCTACAGCAGAGTCAGAAAATTCTATCTTTACATCTAATTCACTGCAAAGGAAAAAAAAAGGTCTCCTACGTCCCGCTCAGCATCGTACTCGGCCACCGCTTCTTATTGGGATGCCCCAGGACTTTCGACAGATATCATCCATCATTGATGTTGATATACTCCCTGAGACACATCGGCGGGTTCGTCTACACAAGCATGGTTCCGATAAGCCTTTGGGTTTTTACATACGTGATGGCATTAGTATCAGAGTCTCTCCTCAAGGAGTGGAAAAAGTTCCAGGAGTCTTTATTTCTCGACTTGTTAAAGGTGGCTTAGCAGAGAGTACTGGGTTACTGGCTGTTAGTGATGAAATCTTGGAAGTCAATGGAATTGACATAGCTGGAAAATCATTAGATCAAGTCACTGATATGATGGTTGCAAATAGTCACAATTTAATAGTAACAGTAAAGCCAGCCAACCAAAGAAACAATGTCATCCGAACAAGCAAAGCATCTGGAAGTTCTAGGGAGAGTACTGCAAGCCCAGTGTCACATTATACAAGCAATTATAGCACAGCTGAGGGTGACAGTGATGAAGATGGAGATGTTGTCATTGAGAGCGACTATTCACCTGTGGTCATTCACACACAAAACCAACTTGTCAATGGAGAACTGCAAAGGAGCCTTCAGCAGAGCCTATCACTACATGGACCCCAGAACCCATTACATTCTGCACATAATCGTAGCAGAAGCCCTAGACTGACTATAAAAGGACAAGAGAATGGAATGAGGGAAGATGGTACCATTATAACACTATAGTGATCACTAACTGAACAAAACTATATCCACTTGTCACTCATAGTGTTTGGAAGGTCTGTGTCTGTTTTATACATGTAGCCCATATTGGATGCCCTAGATATTATCTTATTCAAGACCTCCTATTGAAGTGCATTTAATCACTAATTGTATATATCAAGGCCAAGCTGCAATAGGTGTAACCTATGTAAATGACCTGAAATAAAATGCAAAACATCACCATGGCCTAAATGGTTGATTATTTTGTAGTGTAAGAATACAAAGAAAAAAACAAAAAACTAATATCTAACTAAAGACTAATAAGATTACCAGGAGCTAATATTTAGATAGTAAAATTGCTAATAAAATGTCAAATAGAATTGTAAAATATATAGCAACAAATGTGGTACAAACATATAGCAATATAATAAGTACAAAATATACAAAATTGTAGTGTGGTAAAACCAGTAGTTAAAGCAAAGGTAAAAATGTTTGACAGTGAATGGCTTAAAAAGCTATAAAACATTGGAAATCAGTATGAAAAGTAGTAATATCTAGAAAATGACCATATCGCACAATTGTAACTGGATTCCACTTGTTAAGCCAGGAGTCCCATGAATTAAATATGAATGATCCATGGTGCTCACTGTAATATAAAATAATCGTATCTCATAATAAACTTGTTATATGACAGTGAGCACCATTGATCATTTGTTTTGATTTCAGGGGACTCCTGGCTTAACAAGTGGAATCCAGTTACAATTCTGTGATATGGTAGTTTTCTACATATTACCATTTTTCAGGATTCCTGTACTTCCCTGATTTATCACTTCGTAAAACATAGAAATATAGAATGGGACGGCAGATAAGAACAATTTGGCCAGTCTAGTCTGCCCAGTCTTCTAAATACTTGAATTAGTCCCTGGCCTTATCTTATATCTATGATAGCTTTGTGCCTATCCCACGCATAAGCTCCCTCATTGCGTTTACCTCTACCACTTCAGCTAAAAGGCTATTCAATGCATCTACTACCCTCTCAGTAAAGTAATACTTCCTGGTATTATTTTTAAACCTTTTCCCCTCTAATTTAAGACTATGTCCTCCTGTTCTGGTAGTTTTTCTTCTTTTAAATATACACTCCTTTACTGTGTTGATTCCCTTTATGTATTTAAATGTTTCTATCATATCCCCCGTATCATCTTTTTTTCCAAGCTATACATGTTAAGATCCTTTGACCTTTCCTAGTGAGTTTTACCCTGCAATCCATGAACCAGTTTAGTGGCCCTTCCCTGAACGCTCTGCAAAGTATCAATATCCTTCTGGAGTTTTGGTCTCCAGTACTGATTAGAAAACTCTAAGTGAGGTCTCACCAGTGAGACAACAAAGGTAGATGTATCAACCAAAAGAGGTCTCCACCTTTGTTATATTGTTGCGTTTCTATTTGTTGCAACAATATTCAGATCCCCATTGCTACATTCATTGTGAACTTTGTCTTAAAATATTTCTAAGGCCGTTCTTTCCAAGAGATATTTAATTACAAAATACTTTTGATATATATATATTAGAGATTTCCAATGTTTTATAGCTTTTGAAGTCATTCACTTTCTAACGTTTTATTTTTGCTTCAATTACTGGTTTTACCACCCTGTCCAATTTTGTTATTTTGCTTATCCTATTGTTATATTTTTGTACATTTGCTGCTATATATTTTAAAATTCTATTTAAAATTGTATATCTGAATATTGGCTCCTGGCAATCTTTCTAGTCCTTAGGTAGATTTTAGTATCTGTTTTTATACCCAGGGGTTGGTGTAGTCTGATGCAGTCTGAGCACTATTTTGTTCATGTTGCCCAACTACCTCCGTGCAGTAGGAGGAACTCCCGCCCCGGTGTTATTCTCCCTGTTTGCTTCTCTCCAGACTTTCTAGAAGAAAACATATATTTCTAGTAAAGCAGCATAGATACAAAATACCAAATATTATAATAGTACAATTATTGTTGCTTCCCCATAAATTTTAGCACGCCTGTGATGTTTCCTCCTCAGCATGAGCAATCTGCAATCAGATATAGAGGTGAGGAGACACAAATGGAAAGAATGGTGCATAAATGCTAGCCAAAACCTTACTGGCTACGGACAGCATAATGAATAGTCACCTTGATCATCAGTATTTCTACATTGGATCAGCACCATGCAGGCATGACAATATAGTGCGATTATAGGTAAATCATACCTTGCATTGGACATTTTTAGACAAATTCTATTTTTTTTATTTTTTAGTTAGTTAAATAGTTTGATATTAGTATATACACTTTCAATGTCTTTGTGTAAGATTCACTTTTTATAAACATGATAAAGTCAATTTACCAAAGCCTAACATTCAAATATGTTGCATTGTGAAAAGTTACAACAAAAATATATATTTAGTTTTTTCTTCATATTCTAATTGGCGTAACATCGCCATAGTGTCACATAGTAAAAGTCTGTGATGTAAAGAAGATTTCTATTTAACAAATGGTTGAGGTTTCACAGGCGTATAAAAGCCATTTTTAGCATACAGTCTTGGGAAAAGGAAAATACACCATATTTGATGGTTTTACATATCCGGACACAATAGCAATCATCTGTTCCTTAATTAGATAAATACAAGCTTGGATAAACAACAACCCATGACATGTTACAGCATGTCATGAATTATATAACAAACATAAAGCCAAAATGGAGAAGTCATGTGTGAAAAACTAAGTACACCTTATGATTCAATACTTATAAAAAACACCTTTAGTAGCAATAACTTGAAGCAATCAATTTCTGAATGAATTTATCGGTCTCTCGCATCTTTATGAAGGAATTTTGGCCCACTCTTCATCAAAGCGTTCCCGCCATAGCATTCCAATCGGGCTGAGGTCTGAACTTTGACTAGGCCATTTCAACATTGATTTCTTTCTTTCTGAGCCATTCTGTTGTAGATTTGTTGGAGTTCTTGGGATCCTTGTCTTGTTGCATGATCCAATTTCCATCAAGCTTTAGCTGTCAGACAGCCTGCCTCACATTTGACTCTAGAATACTTTGGTATACAGAGGAGTTCATGGTCGACTCAATGACTGCAAGGTTCCCAAGTCCTGTAGCTGCAAAACAAGCCCAAATCATCACCCCTGTCCCATCGTGTTTAACAGATGGTATAAGGTGTTTGTGTTTATATGATGTGTTTGGTTTTCGCCAAACATGCACTGTGTAGTATGGCCAAACATCTCCACTTTGGTTTCATCTGGCCAAAGGACATTGTTCCAGACATCTCGTGGTTTGTTCAGATGGAACTTTGCAAACCTAAACCATGCTGCTGTGTTCTTTTTAGAGTGAATAGGCTTTCTCCTGGCAACCTTTCAAAACAAACCATACTTGTTCAGTCTTTTTCTAATTGTACTGTAATGAACTTTAACATGCTAACTGTAGAGTAGAGTCTCAGATGTAACCCTTGTTTTTTTGCAACTTCTCTGAGCTTTGCACGCTCTGACCTTTGGGTGAATGTGCATGGGTGTCCACTCCTGGGAAGACTGTCAACTGTCTTAAATGTTTTCCACTTTTAAATAATCTTTCTCACTGTAGAATGATGGACTTTAATTTGTTTGGACATGGCCTTATAACCCTTTCCTGGTTCACAAGCAGCCAGAAATGCTTCTCTAAGATCATTGCTGATGTCTTTCCTCCTTGGCATTGTGCTAACACACACCTGAATGCTCCAAAGTAGCAAACTGCTAAAACTGTGGCTTTTAGAGAGGTTGTCACACTTGCTGATGATCACTTAATCAAGTGCATGTTGAGTATAGATCTCAAGCTTTCTCAATCTGTTCCAGGAGTTGAAATGGCCCATTTGTAGGGTTATTCAATAAAGTAAGGTTTGTTAGAAATTCAAAAAGAATTTCAAATTTAAAACGAAAATACCTCAACTGAAATAATTCTCCAAGTCAGCTATGCTTCCAGTTTGGTGATAATGTGCACTAGGACATATGGAAGCTGGAAGTCGTTTGTGTAATAGTTCATAACTCTTACAATCCAACTGCAAAGGATTATTTAAAAAGTAGTAGAGTCTCTAACTTGGCAGTGGAATGTCTAACTTTTGATGTAAAAGTTGATCTATGTAAAATAATATATTCACTGTATATACAGTTGCAAGAAAAAGTATGTGAACCCTTTGGAATGATATGTATTTCTGCACAAATTGGTCATAAAATGTGATCTGATCATCATCTAAGTCACAACAATAGACAATCACAGTCTGCTCAACCCCTTAAGACCGGAGGGCATACTATTACGTCCTTTTTAAAGCGGCTCTAAACGCCGCAGGACGTAATAGTACGCCCTCAGGTTTTTTGTTACTTACCCGGTCGCTGGCGATCCCACGCCGGCGATCGTGGTTGGGGGGACTCCCAGGGAGCCCCCCGCAGCACCTCCGTCCTCTTCAGCCCCCCTGGGCCATGTGAGAGTGAGGTCCTTGCGAGGACCTCACAATCACATGGCCGGGATAGCTGGCTGCAGCAATGCCAGCAGGGGGACTAACTGTAATGACAGTTAGTCCCCCTGCTGGCTGAAAATACAATTAAATTAAGTTAAATAAGTGTAAAAAAATATATATATACTTAGATCATATATATATACTAGAAAAGCTACAATTTCTGGGGAAATTGTGTGAAGTGTTCTTGCCTCCACCAGTAGTCTACAACTGGAGTGGGCGGAGTAACTGTTATTATTTATTTTTATAGCACATTTAATTGCAATGTTGTTGCCCAAAGTGCTTCACAGTTACATTAAAACATACAGTTATAAAAACATTAGCAGGTGTAAAAGGCCCTGTCTATGACATCACTTGCTGCTGCAGCCTGGCAGGGGTCAGAGTATTTTGGCGGTTGCCATCTTCAAACGGTCATATTTTAAAAACTATAAATCCTACAGCGAAGAGCTTTATATTGTGAGAATCACAAGACCTACATTTTGATGCATAGTATGTCTCTGAAGTATTACAACTGAAGGCACAGTCGCAGTTTAGAAATTGCCCTTCAAGTTTGAGCTGGCTTGAGTGAAGTTTCAATGAATGTCAATGGAATGTCAATGGACGGCGTGAGTTGCAAACAAATGGTCATATTGCGAAAACTATGGCTTAGCTCTGGACATTTTTAGTGGCAGCAGGGATAGTTGAACGTTTTGATATAAGATTTGTGTAGATGGGCTTGAAAATGAGGTAGTGGTGGCAGTTTAAAAATCATGTCCTGAATTTTCAGCTTTTGCCAGCTCCCACTCTAGTTTTGAACATTTTGCCATTCATTCCTATGGGACAAATTTCGCCACAAGAACGACGATATTCCGTGAACCAATCGGCGAAACGTTCCACAAAGTAATAGCAATCCGATCAGGAACAATCCGCACGTTTCGGTATATTTCTGTCTATGTAGTGTAAAAACTGTTGGAGGAGTTAGGGTGGCAAATTTGACTATAATAATAATAATAATATATATGTGAGATAACATTAAGTGGTCTTGCTATGCAAGAACACTTAATTATATATATATGATCTAAGTATATATATACACATATATACACATACACATACACTGTCTAGGTGTATTTTAATATTAATATATATATATATATATATATATATATTAATATCAAATTACACGTAGACTGATACTGATTAAATATATATATATAAAATTAAATTAAATTAAATATGTAAATACGTAAAAAAATAATTAAAAATAAAATATTAAAAAATATGTGTTTTATTTCGTTCTAACTGTATTGTGATATTAATATATATATATATTTAGATCAAAATACACGTAGAACGAAATAATATATATATCTATATACATAAATATATACGTATATATCACTATATATATACCTATATATAAATAAAAATATTTTTAAAAAATTATATATATATATATATATACCTATATATACACATATGTATATATATACATATATTAATTCTACACATATATTTATGTAATAATTTTACATAATTAGGTATCCTAATTAATTACAACTAGCGGGACCTGCCTGACAACCCATGCCGAAAGTATAGAGAATTTAATTTGCTAGCACTATATTTAACCCTATAACTTTTCAAGACACCATAAAACCTGTACATGGGGGGTACTGTTTTACTCGGGAGACTTCGCTGAACACAAATATTAGTGTTTCAAAACAGTAAAATGTATTACAACGATGATATCGCCAGTAAAAGTGACGTTTTTTGCATTTTTCACACACAAACAGCACTTACACGGACGATATTATTGCTGCAATACTTTTTACTGTTTTGAAACACAAATATTTGTGTTCAGCGAAGTCTCCCGAGTACAACAGTACCCCTCATGTACAGGTTTTATGGTGTTTTCAAAAATTACAGCATCAAATATAAGGCTTGTGTTTCATTTTTTTCACATTAAAATTCGCCAGATTGCTTACGTTGCCTTTATGACCCTATGGTAGCCCAAGAATGAAAATTACCCCTATGATGGCATACTATTTGCAATAGTAGACAACCTAAGGTATTGCAAATGGGGTATGTCCAGTCTTTTTTAGTAGCCACTTAGTCACAAACACTGGCCAAAATTGGAGTTTTTTGCATTTTTCACACACAAACAAATACTAACGCTAACTTTGGCCAGTGTTTGTGACCAAATGGCTACTAAAAAAGACTGGACATACCCCATTTGCAATACCTTGGGTCGTCTACTATTGCAAATGGTATGCCATTATGGATGTAAATTTCATTCCTGGGCTACTATACAGTCTCAAAGGCAACGTAACCAATCTGGTGAATTTCAATTTCAAATGTAACACGCTATATTTGACCCTGTAACTTCCCAAAACACCATAAAACCTGTACATAGAGGGTACTGTTTTACACGTGAGACTTTGCTGAATACAAATATGTATATTTTATTGCAGTAAAAGCAAACAGTATTATGACATTGACAGTTAAAATGTCATGTAGAACTAAAAAAAAACAACATTCCTTATTTTCTCCCATTTTTTTTCATATTAAATTATGTTTCATAGCTAAATATTTGATATTAAATGAAAGCCCTGTTTCCCCTGAATAAAATGATATATAATAAGTGTGGGTGTATTTAATATGAAAGAGGTTAATTACAGTTGGACAGACATGTAGCGCAAATGCCAGGTTTTGTATACTTTTTGTTTTGTTCACAACATGTACATTTGGCTCAGTCCTTAAGGGGTTAACATATTTATACACGATCTTGAAATAGACATTGAAAGCCATGTTTCATTGTTTGCAGATAAAACAAAACTCTGTAAAGTAATACAATGTGAGCTGGATATTACTTTGATGCAGAGGGATTTAGATAGATCGGGGGAATGGGCACTCAAATGGCAGATGAAAATAAATGTAGATAAATGCACAAGCAATGTAAACCCTTAACCCCTTAAGGACACAGCTTCAGAAGCTTGTCTTACGCTTAATGACACAAGCAATTTTTGCATTTTCTTGCTGTATGCGTTCAACTTCAATTTGCATCTCTCTCGTTTATTGCACCGACGCATATTATATACTGTTTTTTAGAGGACAGAAAGGGCTTTAATTTGATGTAACATATATATATATATATATATATATATGTGTGTGTGTGTATAAATGCTTATTTATTATTAAAAAGATACAGAAAAATGCAAAAAAAATAGTTTTTTGTACAGTTTTTGCAATAATAATGTGTGCCTAATTAGTGCAGGTTAAAGAAAGTAATTAAAAATAAATTCATTTAGTTGTTCTGATTTACAGAATATATAATGTGTCTGGGATTTTAAGTTTTTTTTGGTAGTTACAGGTCACAAAGCACAAGGAGTAAAATAAACTTTTAATATGGAGCGATTTTAGAATTTGGTATGTTTGTCTTGTAAGCTTAATAGCCATAAAAGAAAACAAAATTGCCACACAAAAGTATATATTTATATAAAGTAGACATCACAGGCAATTGTCCTAAGGTTGTTTTGACACTTTCTAAGTAGCCATTTCACCGCCAATCTCTGCTAAATATTGGAGTAAAATTTAGTATTTTGGGGGTTTTGGCACACAAACTTATAACAAAGAACTTCTCATGTGTATTTTGTAAAGTTGGTGTGTGCTATTCCTGTACAAGGTTTTATTATGTGTTCAGTTACTTCTGCTGAGTACAACGGTACCCCCATTGTATCTCTTTGGCCTAGGGCAGCACAAAACCAGGATACACCACTGGGTATTATAGCAGTTTGACTGTTCAAAAAAAACTCACAAAGGCCTACCATTTGTAAAAGTAGACACCTCAGGGTATCTCATATGGTGAGATTTTTACACAGGGGCAGGATCAGTGAAGATCCGTCTCCCTGCACTTCACACAGAACCCGGACGTGCAGGGAGGCGGAAGGTGAGTATTTGGAGCACATGTGCTCGCTCTGACATGCTGTCAGAGCGAGCACCGGTGCTGGCGCAGCCCAATCGGGTGCTCCCGGTCTGCCTCTAATACAGAGGCAGACCGGAGCACCGTTAACCCCGCGATTGCCACGATTGCGGCGATCTGGGGTTAACTTTAGTAAATGACGAAAATTTTCCGTCAACGGTCCTTAACTGAAGGACAAGGTTGACGGAAAATTTCCGTCACCGGTCGGGAAAGGGTTAAGTTTAGGGCCTGAACAGTAGTGAATTAGGGAAAACAACACATGAGAAGGATTTGGAAATTGTTATAGACAACAAACTAGGCAACAATGTTCAATGTCAATCAGCATGTATGAAAAGGGGTATTAACTGTCGGGATGAAAATATAATTTTGCCTCTTTATTAATTAATTGTAAGATCACACCTTGAATATGCTGTGCAATTTTGGGTACCTGTTCTAAAAAAGGATATTGTAAAAGTGCAGAGGCAGGCTTCAAAATTAATAAGATGAATGGAACATTTTAGAGATAAGGAAAGTTTAACAAATTGAAATCTGTTTAGTTTATAAAAATGGCGCCCTCTAGAGGGGATATGATAGCATTTTACAAGTATATTTGGGGACAATTACAAACCATTGTCTGGAAATCTATTTATAAACAGGACTATTGGTAAGGCACATTTAGACTGATAGAAAGGGGATTTAGTCTAAAGCAAAGGGTTTTTTTTTTTTTACAGTAAGAACAAAACGGATGTACAATTGTTTGCCTGAAGAGGTGGCTGTATCAGTCGGTACAGATGTAAAAACAGCAGCTCGACGAATCAACAGCAAGAACAGATGTGAGAAAGGCTGAACTTGATACACGTATGTCTCTTGTCAGCTATGTCATTAAATAAAAGAAAGAAAACATTTGTGGCTCAAACTTTTTATTCTTGACAATTTACACTTCAGTGAATAATCCCGCTTCTTGGCTATTTTAGCCTAAATTTTACTACTCGGCTTTTAACCCCTTAACGCCGTTACGGCGTGCTATGCCGTCACGGGTTAAGTGGGCTTTAACGCCGTTATGACGGCATAGCACGCCGTAACGGCTTGCAGCCCCAGGAGGTAAGTTATACTTACCTCCGCCGCGATCCGCTTCGGGAGGACTGCCTCACAGCCCAGGCAGCCCTCCCACGGCAAATCAGGCCCCCGGGGGCCATGTGATCGCTCTCAAAGAGCGATCACATGTCCCCCTATAGCTGGCTGTGGATATGCCAGCAGGGGGACTGTTTGAAATATCAGACAGTCCCCCTGCTGGTGGGAAGTATAAAAAAAAAATAAAAGACAAGTGTAAAAATAAATTAAATATATTTTTATATATATATAATATGTATATATATTATATATATAATATATATACATATTACATATATGTAACGTCATACAAAGTGTATTTTAATATTAATATAAGTATATATATTAATATTAAAATACACTTAGAATGACGTTACATATATATAATATGTATATATATTATATATATAATAGATGTACATATATATATTATATATAAATACGTATAATTAAAATAATAAATAAATAAAATAATAAAATAAATAAATAAAATATGGAAACAAAATTTAATATAAATTATATATGCATATGTAATTTCATTCTAACTGTATTTTGTTATTAATATATATATATCGGTAACAAAATACACTTAGAATGACATTCTATATATATCTATATATATATAAAATACAAATAACCGCAAATATATATATATAGATAAATACATATAATTACATAAAAGATTACATTAGTATACACGTAGAATTTAAATACCTATAAATGCATATATATTAAAATTCTACATGTATATTTAAATAATCTTTTAACGTAATTATGTGATTTGATTAATTAAAATTTGATTGACATGCCTGACAACACAGGGAGAAAGTGCAGAGAATTTAATTTGCAAGCACTATATTTGACCCTGTAACTCTCCAAGACACCATAAAACCTGTACATAGGGGGTACTGTTTTACTCGGGAGACTTCGCTGAACTCAAATATTCGTGTTTCAAACTGGTAAATTGTATTACAACGATGATATTTTAAGTAAAAGTGACGTTTTTTGCATTTTTTACAAACGAACGGCACTTTTATGGACTATATTATTGTTGTAATATGTTTTACTGTTTTAAAACACTAATATTTGTGTTTAGTGAAGTCTCCCGAGAATAACAGTACCCCCCATATACAGGTTTTATGGTGTTTTGGAAAGTTAGAGAGTCACATATAAGGCTTGCATTTCATTTTTTTCACATTGAAATTTGCCAGATTGGTTATGTTGCCTTTGAGAGCGTATGGTAGCCTTGGAATGAGAATTACCCCCATGATGGCATACCATTTGCAAAAGTAGACAACCCGAGGTATTGCAAGTGGGGTATGTCCAGTCTTTCTTAGTAGCCACTTAGTCACAAACACTGGCCAAATATTCGTTTTTTGCTTTTTTCACACAAAAACAAATATGAACGCTAACTTTGGCCAGTGTTTGTGACTAAGTGGCTACTAAAAAAGACTAAACATACCCCACTTTCAATACCTTGGCTTGTCTACTTTTTCAAATGGTATGCCATTATGGGGGTAATTCTCATTCCTGGGCTACCACACCGTCTCAAAGGTAACATTACCAATCTGGCAAATTTCAATTTGAAAATGTAATGTTCTATATTTGACCCTGTAACTTTCCAAAACAACATAAAACCTGTTAATGGGGGGTACTGTTGTACTCGTGAGACATCGCTGATTACAAATATGTGCATTTTTTTGCAGTAAAACCTAACAGTATTATGACATTCACAGTTAAAATGTCAGACGGAAATGCAAATTTAAAAAAAAATCTTATTTTCTCACATTTTTTTTACTTTTATTCATAATAAATGATGTTCCATATATGAATAGTTAATGATAGATTAAAGCCCTGTTTCTCCTGAACAAAATGATATATAATAAGTGTGGGTGCATATAATTTGAAAGAGGGGAACTACGGGTGAACAGACATATAGCGCAAATTCCAGTTTTTGTTTACGTTTTGTTTTGATCAGAACGTGCACTATTGACTCCGTCCTGAAGGGGTTAATTTAAAATAATTACAATTAGGGGTTAGACGCAGGCTTCCCCAAACTCCGGCCCTCCAGATGTTGCTGAACTACAACTCCCATGATTCTCAGCCTATCTATTTCATTCATAGAATCATGGGAGTTGTAGTTCAGCAACATCTGGAGGGCCGGAGTTTGGGGAAGCCTGGGTTAGAGAATAAATCCATGTCAGTTGTAAACAAACAAGCAATAACTCTGAGAGAGAGCGATAGAGGAATGTAGAAGAGCGGACACCCATTCCAGGCAGCACTTTCTGCTGTGCCAAGCCTCTAGCAGTGGAGCCCTCTATCTATTTACATACGGACACACGCGACACTCTAGTGTTTACAACTAGCGTGGAACGCTGGGGGCGGAAACGGAAACTGTTGTTGCTAGGAGACCGACGAGTGGCGTGCTATCTGCCTAGAAGACGGACAGACCCGAGCG
The DNA here is from genome assembly GCF_036172605.1 of Pelobates fuscus. Classification (NCBI taxonomy): domain Eukaryota; kingdom Metazoa; phylum Chordata; class Amphibia; order Anura; family Pelobatidae; genus Pelobates; species Pelobates fuscus. Next base: position 70,692,520 of record NC_086328.1, read on the forward strand.
TCAGGTAAGAGATTCCACACTAATGGACGGTGGTTACTGTCACAATAGATGAGATATGTGCCTGGGAATGATGTGTCAGCTAATGGGGACAACGTGAAGGCAGTATAACCGAAATATCTCAACGGCTTACTCTGACGTCTCATCTGTGGCTGGCTTAGCATAATGAGACATGTTGTCCTTAAATGCTGGAGCACCAGAGCAAGCCATATATAGTGCATCACCTGGCCAGATATCCATGGAATGTTCTTTAATCTGGGAATACTGAGCATGTCATATCTGTCCCCTTAGGGCTGTTGTTTCTGAGATGATTCCTATGATTTTTCTATTTATGTATTTTTATCAATATTAAAAGTTTAGTAAATTAACATTGCCTGAGTTGGCCAGGTCAATGATCTCTCACACTATTTATTAACCCCTGGTCCTACTTTAGTGTACGCTCTGTCACTCCTGATATGGGACATAATGACAGGATAATGCGCCATTTGTGCAGGAGAATTGGCTTCTGCATTAACGAGTAGTTACTGGATCTATTTGACGAGCAGCTGCCAGAAGCCACAGCCACTGGCCAAGTGGCTTCTTGACTGCGAGCACACATATACTGTAACGATTTAGTCACAGAGTGCTCAGACTACTGATCTATTATAAACGCTGTTGTATGGGCAGGTTGCTTTCTAAACAAGAATGGGAGGGGGGAGCAATACAACTTGACAGTTAAAGCCAAACGTATAAATGAAGTGATGTCAGATTTCTCTAGCAGTAAAGTGAGCCGAAATTCTGTGCAAGCCATAGGGGTTTATTTATTAAACAGATAACTAATGAATTGGGACAAAACTTGCTAAATTTAGGCAACAATAACTGATTTGGATAAATTCTCATAGTCACAGCTTGACTATTTTTGCCTGCCAATTGAAATCTGCTACAAACCAGTGTTGAGTGAATATACCCCATAAAATTTTCATGATAAAAAAAACAACTAATTGGCACACAATTAGAGTTCAGTTTATTCGCTAAATCCCAAATTGCAGTGAACTGAATGGAGCATTTTTGTAAAAATAACGACGATTTGATTATATCTAATTTGAAAACTTTGACAATCAGCTGTTTTTGTCTTAATTTTGCAATTTAAAGGGACACAATAGTCACCAGAACAACTACAGCTTATTGAATTTGTTCTGGTGAGTAGAATCATTACCGTCAGGCTTTTTGCTGTAAACACTGTCTTTTCAGAGAAAATGCAGTGTTTACATTACAGTCTAGTGATAACTTCACTGGCCACTCCTCAGATGACTGCTAGAGCTGCTTTCTATCTCAGTCTTGCCTAGTTTGAATCACAACATTCAGTATCTCCTGCCTCTGCATGCAGACACTAAACTTTCCTCATAGAGATTCATTGATTCAATTCATCTCTATGAGGAGATGCTGATTGGCCAGGGCTGTGTTTGACTTGTGCTGGCTCTGCCCCTGATCTGCCTCCTTCACAGTCTCAGCCAGTCCTATGGGGAAGCATTGTGATTGGCTCAGAACAACACTTCTGATGATGTCAGCAGGCAGCTTGCTGTTCTGAGGCAAACCGGGACAAAACCAGCAGCTTCAGGCTTGAATACAAGTAAGATTTTACTATATTTAGGGAGGCAACAGGGGGCCAGTGGGGCTAGATGGTGGTTTTAACACTATAGGGTCAGAAATATGTTTGTGTTCCTGACCCTATAGTGCTCCTTTAATTTCACTGCAGTTTCCGCTTTAGTGAAGTATACTCTGAATTAATAAATACGATTATTGGCTACTTGTGCATTGTTTAAAAACTAAACAATGCACACGTTGCAGGGAAAATGTTACATTGAAAGGAATCCTTAAATAATCATAATCACTACAGCATGCTGTAGTGGTTATGGTGCCACACGTCCACCTTTACCACCCAGCTGTTTTATGGGTCTCCTTAGAGAACAATTTTGTGAAACCCCCTGGCACACACTCACAGACATATATACTTTACAAACTTACAGCTACACGTACGTTTATCTCTCCCAGAAACATACATTTACACACACACACACAAACTATACAGTTTGAAATCATAAATTAGTGCAATCTGTCCATTGTTAAATCAGAGTACTCCTGTTCAAGCATTGTAAGTGATGCTGTTTTATTTTTTTATTTTTACTAAGTAATCTTACTATCTATAATTAACTTCTTTTATTTTCAGTGGTGCTGCTGAAGTTGAAACCATGAGTGGGGGCAATTTCGGAATTGCTGGGCCTATTCCCCCAGATCCACCAATTGTTTATAAACGCCCAGCATCAGGTGAGATGTTATCAATGTATGGCAAACAATACATATATTTTGCTATTAGAAACATTTATATTTTAATCTGCAATTACAGCTGTGGCTCCCTTGAGGTAAGTGTCTACTAGTCTTGCACATCTGTATCCTGCAATTTGTGACCACTCTTCTTGACAAAGTTGCTTAAATTCTGTCTGAATTGAAACTGTTGTTGAGAAGCCATTTCCAGTATTTTCACAAATTCTTAATCAGAATTAGACTTGGACAATTGTAAGACATTTTGCGGTCTTGATTTAAATCACTTCATTGTTTGTTAATGTTTTTAGGGTCATTATTTTCCTGGAAGGTGAGCCTTCAACATACTTTCTGATGTCTTGGAGAACGAGACAGATTTTTGCACTCAACTTTTCAACTCCATCCATCTTGTCCTCAATCTTGACTAGTTTCCCAGTCACTGCTGATCTTTAGCTTCTCTCTGTTCGTCTGTTAATCTTTGGTTTGTAGAAAATCTGGGTTTTGCTTGTCACATGGAAGGTTCGTCAGTTTTCAGCTTTGGATCTCTCCAAAGTTGCTACTGGCCTCTTGGTTGCTTTTACAATTAATATCCTTACCTGGTTACTCAGATTTTGTGGGTTTCTTTCTTTAGGCAATGATATGGTCGTATCATTGTTTCCATTTTTAATGGTGCTCTGCTCAGGCTATGGGACATTTCGTTTAAGTCAACCCTAATTACTGCTTCTACAGAACTTTATCCCGGACTTGTTTTATTTGTTTCTTAGACTCTGTAGGCACCAAAACAACTTTGGCTTAATAAAGTGGTTTTGATGCATAAATCATGCCCCTGCAGTCTTTCTGCTTAATTCTCTGCCATTTAAAAGTTAAATCACTTTATTCATGCAGACTTTGCCATACCTTCCTAGATTTCATGAAGGTTGTGTGATTCACAGCCAGACGAGGTGTGGTTAGGGCTGTATAAACAAAGCAATTTAATTCCTAAGTGGCAGAGAATTGAGCAGTGAGGCTGCATTGACATTATCAGTACACCTAAATTGATAAATCAAAACTGAATCATAAAAAAGGTACATACTATTTTTTTTTTTTTTTTTTTTATGAACAGTGAGTTGCTGATTGGCTTAGAGTGTCAGGTGACCACTTTTAGCTAATCAGCAACACTCCGTGCTTCCTCAAACTGAATTGGAGAAACTGGATGCTGCTGGGGACAGAGTTACGGTGCTGGCGAGTAACCTATGGGTTAAACCGTTCACTGGAGTTAAACGGTGAATGGTTTAACCCCTTTGGCTAAGAAAGTGCCAGGGACCTCTGGGCAACATAACTTAATTTTGATGAAGTTGTTATGGTGCGCAGAGTGTACCTTTAAATTGATAATATTTTATCTTGACTCCAATGCCGGGCGAGATCTTCCTCACTTTGTGTCTACTCCCTGTCTGTTTAAATGTAGAAAGTAATCCAGGCACTCCAACGAATTCCAGTTAAATAGGCAATTTTATTAGAACCAGAAACTACACAGCAACGTTTCAACCCCTTGGGGTCTTTATCAAGCTAATACAGCACATGCAAAATGCACAATATATAGGTGCATGACATCATTTAAAAAGTGAAAAATCATGTGAACTAGCATCCAAATTATTCCCATAATCAATCAATTATTAATAATAAACATATGGACCACACATAATTGTCTCTCCAGTGATTATCACATATATTAGGGGTGTCTAAAAGCACAGAGTAACTTAGCCAATAAGATCTAAGTTTATTTAATCATTAAGTTAAATTGTTTAATCATAAACAAGTTGTGTCTAATAACTTTTAATTAATTGTAATTAATGTCTCATTGGCTGTCTCATTAATGTCTCATTGGCTGGGGAGGACCACATGACTTATTTCATGTGATCGGACCCGGAAATGTGAGTATTTGGCGGTGTTTTTGAACCTTAACCATTACAATTAATTAAAAGTTATTAGACACAACTTGTTTATGATTAAACAATTTAACTAAATGATTAAATAAACTTAGATCTTATTGGCTAAGTTACTCTGTGCTTTTAGACACCCTTAATATATGTGATAATCATTGGAGAGACAATTATGTGTGGTCCATATGTTTATTATTATTATTAATTGATTATGGGAGTAATTTGGATGTTAGTTCACATGTTTTTTCACTTTTTAAATGATGTCATGCACCTATATTTTGTATGTGCTGTATTAGCTTGATAAAGACCCCAAGGGGTTGAAACGTTGCTGTGTAGTTTCTGGTTCTAATAAAATTGCCTATTTATCTGGAATTCGTTGGAGTGCCTGGATTACTTTCTACATGTATACTTCATATTTTGGTCCATTTGGTACTGGGACTTTTCCATTGGAGCATCCTGGATTCTAAGACAGATGGGTTGAGTGCACTTCCACCTTCCATTATACATTACTCCCTGTCTGTTGTCACACCTCCTCATCCGTGGTCCAATCAAATGTTTCTCACAGAGAAGCATTTGATTAAAAAAAGAATCTGCTTGCAAAATATAGAAAAAGATCCAATGTTTCATTTCTATAGTAGATTTTTATTTATTTTTAATCGAAATGCAGGAAAACATAGGGAAAAAAAAGTATACTAGAATTAGTGTATCAGGTACAGGATACCAATAAGATATTTGTGGAGGCTACACAGGACAAAACCGCATGTAGTGGAGAAAGATAGGAATACAGACTGACTGTGGCCCCTACAGCTGCAGACTGGGGACATACTAAGAAATACCGCGACTGAGCGACCTTGCTATGTGATTTAAAGGGGGGCTAGGCATAATTGCTCAGCCACAGTATTTTGAAGGATTTAAAGGGCTACGTGCAGCTCTCACTTTAAGCACTTGTAGCTCATCTGTCTTTTTGGAGCTGTTAACTGTGGCCCCAGTTGACAGCAGGGATTTAGCTCCTGCTGGTATTTCTAACGCATGAGTTTCTGCCATCAAGGGGTGTTTAAGCCCTGCACTGCATAACTACTTAGACAAAGGGTTAAGAAACAGCGAACACACACACAAATGCAGTATTAAAACTTACAAGGTTACTTTTCTCAGAAAAGGCAGCATTTAGTTTGAAAAGCCTGCAGGGACAGTCTGCAGACACCAGAACCACTACATTTAAGCTGTAGTTGTTCTGGGGGCTAAAGTGTCTCTTTAAGTTCAATTTTTTTTAATCAGAATTCTTTGGCGACATCTTGTGGCTAAATTCTGAATTACACTTGTAATTTGATTGAGGCCTCAAAATGGCCAATTTGTTTAATTCATTAATACGTTTATGCCTATATGGTTTATGCCCTATGTATGGGACTGTCCATATATATTTGAAGGTAATATCATTAGATCTAGATATTCCTATTCATGATTAAAAACCTTCATGTTTACAGTCTGGAACCCCATTAAATGTCACCCACCTCCAGTGGTCAGAGCTTGGCTGTTTTAGTCTAAATTTTACAATTTGGATTTCCGCTGATTTTTATTCCCAGTCAATCCCTCTCTGCAGTAACACTCTTGGTACCACCAGGATCTGGCTGTGTCTGTGTGTGGGCATATGCAACCTTAAGGTGCCTTAGGGCGTACCAGCATGGGGGTGTGGTAACTGAGGATACTGCCACCCTTTCCATTGAAAAATAAATGTAATTTTAATTGGATAGAGTCTGTAATATTTATGACCATTTATAAAAGTGCCGATTTCAATGGCAGTCTACACTTTTATAATTGGGGTAGAAACACCTCTCTGGCTGTCACTCATAGAGTTAACAGAAACGGCAGACATGCTGGGCTAGCATGCACCTGTCTTCAACCCTTCTTAATGAGCTTTACTACAGCTGATTGTAAAGCATAAAAAAAATTGCAATCACACTCCCGGTTCCAGCACAGAGGCTTCTACAGGAGAAGCTTCTCGTGAATATGATACTAAGATATGTAACAGGGTTGATGTTCCAGGAGGGATAAGCCAAATGGAAAATGATTTAGGTAAACTAGAAAAATGGTCAGAGTTGTGGCAACTGACATTTAATGTGGATAAGTGCAAGATAATGCATCTTGGACGTAAAAACCCAAGGGTAGAGTACAAAATATTTGATAGAGTCCTAACCTCAACATCTGAGGAAAGGGATTTAGGGGTGATTATTTCTGATGACTTAAAGGTAGGCAGACAATGTAAGGAGCAGCAGGAAATGCTAGCAGAATGCTTGGTTGTATAGGGAGAGGTATTAGCAGTAGAAAGAGGGAAGTGCTCATGCCATTGTACAGAACACTGGTGAGACCTCACTTGGAGTACTGTACACAGTACTGGAGACCCTATCTTCAGAAGGATATTGATACCTTAGAGAGAGTTCAAAGAAGGGCTACTAAACTGGTTCATGGATTGCAGGATAAAACTTACCAGGAAAGGTTAAAGGATCTTAACATGTATAGCTTGGAGGAAAGACGAGACAGGGGGGATATGATAGAAACATTTAAATACATAAAGGGAATCAACACAGTAAAGGAGGAGACTATATTTAAAAGAAGAAAAACTACCACAACAAGAGGACATAGTCTTAAATTAGAGGGACAAAGGTTTAAAAATAATACCAGGAAGTATTACTTTACTGAGAGGGTAGTGGATGCATGGAATAGCCTTCCAGCTGAAGTGGTAGAGGTTAACACAGTAAAGGAGTTTAAGCATGCGTGGGATAGGCATAAGGCTATCCTAACTATAAGATAAGGCCAGGGACTAATGAAAGTATTTAGAAAACTGGGCAGACTAGATGGGCCGAATGGTTCTTATCTGCCGTCACATTCTATGTTTCTATGTTTCTATGTTTCTATGAATAATCTGGTAGTGGAAGAAGAGGGAAGTGTTTGCAAATACAGCAGATTAGCAGCTTTTGCACGCTGCTTCCCACCCCATCATCCATCCTCTTCTTCTGTTCCTTTCTTCTCTACCACTTACAATCATACTTGGTGCTAGTCACATCCACTACTATGGTATTCACTCATGCTATCAACACTTTTGCCCATCAACACAAAGGGTCTTAACATCCCTGAGAAGAGATCCATGCTCTAAAAGATTTCAGTTCCCTCAGGGCACATGTGATATATTTTTAAGAGATTCCCTCATGGACTGACTGGGTCCTGAAACTCACAAACCAGATTTACACACAAGGCTACTTTGTCAATAATCACAAAGAGAAATCCAAAGGCACTGCTATCTTACTCCATAGAAAGTTACCCCTTGTTCATCAGGTGTTTCTGACAGACCAGGGAGGATGATACGTGTTCATAAAGTGAACGATCCTTGGCCATATGTATACCCTCCCCAACAAGCAACAGTGCTAATTCCTTTGGTCTGCACTTCTCATTCTTGCTTCCTTTACAGATGGATGCCTTATACATTTAAAAAAAAAAAAATTTTTTTTTTTTTAAAAAGGAGTGCGGTGAGAGTGCCCATTCTGGGAAAATAGCGCTCTGATCCTTGCAGAATTAGCCAAATATCACAGTCAAAGTTTAACCCAACCACTACGACAACAGTAGCCGAAAAGAGTTCCATGCGGTCGGGGGCAATCCTCGGCGATTTGCCAGTTGTCACAGCGTTGTGGGGTTTGGGAGCTCTCTGGGTATTCCAGGGAGCAATTACTCCATTTTGTGGTAAGAGGCTCCTCTCCAAAGAGCGCTCTCCTAGGTCGTCATGAATGGGGTGAACATGGAGGTCCAAGGTGACCGGGGAACCTGTAACAAGTGGCTGGAGTGGAGTTCCAGAATGGTTGGTGGTTAGTTCCACTGATAGTGTCTGGACACTCTGAGTCTCAGTGAAGGGAGAAAGGGGAAGGCACTGTATATGGGGGGGAGCTCAGTGGATCATAGTCCTTAGAAGTGAGTTTATCACATTCTTGATTTATACTGCCTCGATCTGTTTTGTCTTCCAATATCACCTCTATGTGGATAACATGCTGATCTATCTGCACTCTCCTGATCTCTCGCTGTCTCTCTTGACTTGTGTCCCTGACTGCTTCTCTACTATTTCCAACTAGATGGCTGCTCATTTTCACTCCTTTACCCTTCAAGTCCAGTCACTCGCCAAATACTGCCGCTTCCATTTTAAAAACATAGCTCGCATCCGCCCCTATTTAACGCCGAATGTGCCCAGGATGCTGGCCCATGCCTGTTTTTTTTTTTTTCCAGAAAATTTTCATTATTTCCAGAACAAAAACCAGGGGAAAAAAACAACTTTTTTTATTTATCTCCTATGGCGTCACAATTTCCAGAAATGTTACATGTCGAGTTTCACGTTGCCTATCTTACTCTTGTCCGAAGTAGCTGAAGTAGATCAGGTGAAACATGTAAAAGGGGAACCAGATGTGTTTGATTAGTCCCATGAGCATTAGGTCTGAAACAGTTTGGCAAAGCTGTATAAATATATTGAACTGGTAATGAGGAAGTAAAACTTCCTTGTTATGTCATCTCAAGTAGTGAGAGTCAGCTTTGGGTGTCAGAAAATATATAGTTTTTTTGCTAAGCTCACTGGAAACAAATACATAGGGACTGCACCCATAGCCTCATTGCACAGAGAACTACATTATGCTGTTTATCTATACATTTTAACATTTTGTGGTGAGGATTGCCAATGGACAAATCTGCCTCAGATGTCCCTTCTCTTTGTGATAGTCCCCATTTATCATTTATTAGCTTTACTAAAGTTTATTTATTTTTTCCTTTGTAGCTCGTGGGAGACTTGAAGGCACCAAGTTGGATTTCTTATCTGGTCCGCTGGCCCCAGATCCTACATTGTACCCAGCATGCTACAGTGCCCGTCCAGCAAATCCTCCTCCAAGAATACTCCCTAATGCACGTGACATCTTGGAAAGAGGCCAAAGGGGGACTGTTGGTATCCTTCTACAACTTGAAGGAATCTCCCTTAATTCAGATATACAACCCAGAAGTAAGTTCCATCTATGAATTGTTAGACATTTCACTGCTTTTATTTTTATCAAGAAGGCAAACTGTAAACCTCATTAGATACTCAGGAGCTCGTTATGTAACTTGGTGGAGCATCAGAAACTCCCCATTTAAGGACCAAACTTCTGGAATAAAAGGGAATCATGGCATGTCACACATGTCATGTGTCCTTAAGGAGTTAATAGACTTGTTGATGGGAAACCTAAATAAGCAAAACTAATGTTGGCATCTCCCGCGGGGGCAAAAATAAAACTGAAGATGAGTGACAGTGCAATGTTTATCTCATGCACTGATCATGAAGGGTGGTATAAAGTAGCTCAAAATGTTAACACTTGTCAACAATAAAATGGCCTAATAAAATGTCTGCATATAGAATTTAAGGGATTATGTAAATAAAGCCCATGTACAGAATTCCTTCCCCCACAGTTGTCATGTTTCCATATGTACCGCATCCTAAGATCACCAACAAACTAAATGTGAAGGATTGAAAGTCTTTTTGATGCCAGTAGATTGGATAAACAGAGCTGAGAAACAAGTGGTATAGGAGCATGAAATCTATTGGCCAGTCAAAGACGCAGTGCAGTAGTGAAGGACAACAATTTCTGTCCAACCATTGCAAGGGTGAGAAGGCCGCCGCCGCCACCACAAAAACGGATAAATACAAGGCTATGAGCTCATAGCAATTTAGCTTGCTCAGAAGAGTGTTTAAATCAGGGAGTGATATGGTCTTTTGAAAGTACATGTTGGACCTCAGCTACGTAGCATTTAATGGAGACTAAGATCGTTTTCAGCTTAGACATATTTGGGTCTTATGGCTTAAAACAGTGAGGAGGAGGCGGCAGGAACCATAGGCGTGAAATAGGTTGGGGATGCTTCTTCAAAAATATTGCTGTCAAGTCCAAGAATGTGTTTAAAGCACTCATTGACAACTGCTGTAATTTTGAATTATGTTAATGATTGTACAGGTAGTTGAGTCTCAAAGTTGTTCTCTTTACTATGGAGCAGACTCTGAGTATTTATTTGTGGGAGGGAAATGTAATTAAACCACTTGGCAAGCTAATAGAAGCTGGCATACATTTTTATTGTACATGGCCAAGGAAATAGGAGTATAGCAAGTATTTGTGCCACTTTCGCACAGCTTGTATAAATTATTGCATGTAGTATAATATGTTGTATTACTCACAGAAAATATCAAGGATCATGGAAAGGAGAATGTCCGAAGGTTAAGAGAGATTCAGAAAAAATGCAAAGAGAAAGAATTGCAGAAAGAACATTTGGGTCCCAAACCTGTTAAAGCCCTTTGGAAATCCAACAAATATGAGAATGTGGAGTCTAAAGTAAAACAAAAGCTTCAGGTAAATGTTAGTGTCCCAAACATACTTTTTATATTGTCTATGCAGAATATAATAAAATAAGAATATTGGAGAATTGCTCATTTTAGACCCCAATATTACGAAAAGTGATTATGGTAGGTGTAACATTTAGGCAACTTGAACAACTCAAACCATTATCCTAATTAATGAAGTCACAAAGGTGCTTTTTTGCCTATATAATCATTCGTGGTATTTTTTTTTTATTTAATCACAACAGTTTCTGAAGATGCTAGAGTTACTTTAGTGTGCTGGCGCCACCACATATGCACTAATAATGATATCATCATGTTACACCACTCATCTTTCTCATTTTAATGTTTGGTCGAACAGAAATTAAGCCTCCTAACCACAACTGCTTGCTTTGTGTATGTAGTTGCAGATACGAGTCACTGTGGCCACTCCATGTAATCCTTTACAGTCAAACTACCTTTTCAAATTATTATCATAGACCTGATCCTTTCTGTGTAGAAAAATATATATTATTATGGAATGTCCTTGGCACAGAGAAAGCCTTCTCTTACTAATGTTGTGTTGATTACTTGCAGGACAAAGTAACCACCCACAATCAAGAATCACTGAATTTCCTAAAGGCTCATTCTCATTGTGGCTCAGGAATACAACCTAAACGATCGTTGACCCCAAGACCAAGAAGTCCAAAATTTCAATCTGATATATCTGAGCAAGATTTTAAGGTAGGTTTCATCGTGTAATTGGACTGCTTTAGTTGGGACATATATGTATTTTTAAAAAGTATTTAAGGATGGTATCTTAGCACAGAAACGTTAAAAACAGGCTGCCAATTTCTACTTTTGGACCATTTGGCAAGGAGGCTACATTGCCGAAGTATTCAGCCATTAGGCATGAGCTAAGTTCGTCCTACCAATATGGAATATGTAAGGAATGAGACAGTTGTATAGTGTCAGAATATGCTGCTCTAAATAAAGTCTTAAAGGAACACTAAAACACTTTGAAGAGCGATTTTTTTTTTCAATGTAACAAAAGTGCAGATTTTAATAGCTTTTATAAATTAACTCTTACATCCTAACTATCCCCTTTAACACGATTAATCAATTCAATATGTGCAGTAATACAGTACTTTAAGATGAGTCCATCTTTGTCAGAGTTGCATGCTGCGTTAGAGAAGACAACAAAAAAAAGTTTGGCCTTGTGCAATCCACTGTACCATAACCATTGCTAGAACCTGTAATGTCACCATCCAACTAGTAACATGGAGATACTATTTAGATTGGGCTAATTAAATTCCTCCTTTCAGATGTGAACAGAGGTAACTGTAGCGGTACTTACCCTTTCCAGGGGCCGTCCGGGGTCCTCTGTTCAAGCCGTGCGCGGTCCTGCTGCTGCACAAGCCGCGCGCGGCTCATCCGACGGCTGCAACAGAAAGGCGGGCAGTGACCGCGAGGTCACGTGTCCCGCCTGACTCGAAGAGCGCGCCGCGGGTCTAGGGCGCGCTCTTAAAGGGACAGTGGGAGCCTAAATTGGCAAAGGCCTCCCATTGGTCCCTGTCATGCCACACTCCCCATACACTTACCTTTTGGGGGCGTGGATGTGACAGGGGCCAATCAAAATAGATGTTAAGGCATATATACTCACATTTTTCCCCTTAGTTCCTTGCCCTATCGTGGTTTCTGTTACAGTTCCCTTTAGCGCTTGTTGTGTTCAGTTGTGTTCCTTCGTACTTGACCTTGGCTTTGTTTCTGACTACGTTCTCTCTTTATCCTTATCTGTTCTGTTTGCCGGCTTGCTGTTTTCTGTGTACCAGACCCCGGCTAGTCCTAGTTTATGCTGTCTCTTTGTGCCCTTGACCTCGGATCGCTCCTGACTCTGTACTCCTCTCATATACGTCGAGTCCGGCCATTCTAAGGTCCGGTAGACGTATCTCTCCTCTGTGTTGTCTTCTGTTGAGTTGAATCCTGCGTGTTGGGGTATATTTTCGTTACAGTAACTCAGTCTGTGCTTATACGGCGATAAGTGGCAATTTCTTTCAGATTTTTTTAGCCTGTGCCAAGACCAGAAGAGTTGAGCAATGTTGTCCCTTGCAGGACTAGGCCATTCACTACTGGTCCATATTTATCATCCCTCTCTCCTATGAGTAGTCACATTATCCTGTGCGCAAATCTATTATGCACTAGTCGTACACGCTGGAACAACTTCCTAGCAGAACTCCTGTCCTTTCCAGTTGTAGAAAATACTGTTCTGGAGTTTTGTAGTCCTCAACTACAGATTTGACCTACTTTTGCATCATTTTCAATATGCATGGCAGTGCTAGCTGCAGGAAGCTGAGAACAGTGTGGACTTGCAATAAGAATTCGAACTTAAAGGTGTGTATTTTTATTTTATTACATACTTTTTATGTATTATTTATATAATGCATTAAAATGGGCCAGACTATTAGGAGAGAAGTAGAATAACAAAAAATGATCACCTTGGGACCTATAACCTAATATAAAAAAAAAATGTGTGGGGAACTAGTGAAATCCTGTTTTTTTACAGTAGTGGTGATATAAATCCACAATTGTACCATGGAGAGAATCTATTATTGTTTTTTTTTAATGAATACTTTAACATTTGTATTCATTTTTACCATCAATGCGGTCGACTTTATTTTTCTAATCATTGTAATTCCTCATTTGTTTTATGTATTGCTACAGTGAATACAAATAATTAAAAAAAAACTGCCTTTACTATCTCTTTCCTGTGGATGCAGGTGCAAGGAACTGGCATTGATTTTGTTGCACATAATGCAAGAAATGCAAACAAAGTCAAAATAAGACGGTCCCGTTCACTGCAGGGTCTAAATGAGGTTCTAGAGCACAAGCAAAACGAGCAGAAACAGTATGACTCCAATCAAAAGGGACATGTTCCTCAATAGTAAGTAGTATTACTTGTCAGATACATTGTTAAAGTAATTGAAGGGACTGTCCAAATACAAAAATAAATCCAATCACTGCTTAGTAGATACACCCCAATGAAAACATGCATGTATTTTTACACTGGGATGTTTCTAAAAACAGCCTGCAAAAGCTGGGAGACTTGAGATTGATAAGATACCATCCTAACAGTAGGGAGCATTATTGAAATTTCTTGAATATTTAACCTCTTAAGGACCAGTGACATCATGACAATCTGTCCACCTAATGCCACAGTCCAAATTGGAATGTCCCACCGAGCCAACAAACCTGAACAACAGGGCTGCATGAGGTCCCAGACCTAAATCAGCAGGGCATAACTTGTTGGTATGTGGCATCCCTGGATTGGCACGCTGTCCCAAAATGGTACAATCCGCTCTACCTCAAAGGATTGTGTTCTCTTTGACTCTGACCTCTTCTTCACCCCTCATGTCCAGACATTCGCCAAATCCTGCCGCTTCCATCTCAAAAGCATAGCGAGCATCCGTCCCTATTTAACACCTGATGCCGCTTTCCTCTCTTGCCTTCTAATTCCAGTGTACACTTGGATTCATTCAGTCAAGCTGAAAAACATTTCCTGTATTTGGGTGTACCATACAATAGAGGGGTAGGACTTATATCAGAACATTAAGAGTATATATTTGGCTACATTTAAGAAAATAATTGTCAGTGATTTCTTATAAGAAAAAGGTTTTGGGGTGGCATTGTTTAAAAAGAGTGGGGCTGGCCGAATGGGAATTGGATTATCCAAAAATGTGTTGATTAATCAGCGTATATATTTCCGATAAGGTTGTATCCAGGAGCAAACCCACCAGATAAGTAGAAAAGTACCTAGGGAACTAGTAAATCACATGTACTATGTAGGGAATGGTCAATGTGTTGACAGACATTTTTTATAAGGAATGCTACAAAAATACCTAACTTCTATACAGCTGATATTTTAACTGTCTCTTGGGCATTGTTTATTATGAGACGTTTTTAGTCAGAAATTATTCAAAACTGGATGTTAAAAAAGGACTTCATTACACCATCTCAGTGGATTACAAAAACTACAGATGCCGCTGAACACATGGCGTGTTCATCTATTCTACAACAACATTTATCACACTGTGTCTGAGAAGAACAAAATAAAGATTAATCATCCAAGTTTACAGAACTAACGGCAGTCAGATGTGACTTACGTTTGTAGAAGATCCACATATTAAAAATACAATTGGAAAAGCTGACCACAGATGCCTGTTTAACTCCTTACTGATGTTAGGACATTACATGCCATCCTCCACAGAGTGGACTACATTTTTAGTGGCTGCAGACTGAGCCGTATGTAGGGTCTCCCTACATGCCCGAATTCCACTGTGATCAGTGCTAGCTTTTGTCATGTTGCCCAGCTCCGGTCACAGTGTAATTGACTGGGAAATCATGCTTCAGTCCGTAATACAGGAAAATGGAGAAAGGAAAATAGACTTCTTATTTATCAGATGGAATAAAAGAATTGTGTGGTTGGATGGTAGAGGTAGGCAAAAGGGAAATAGGGCAAATAGGCCATACGTCACAGGGATCATTTCTAATTTTAATTCAAATGATTTAAAGGACATTTTTTTCTATGGGAGTTAAACATGATCCTGTCAGCTCTCCAGGATCTGGATCTCAAGGCACCAGGTTACTCCAACCAGCTTGACCACTTCTGCTTTTAGAAGTGGTCATGGTGGTAGGAATTTGTATGTGCAGCATTCTGCTTCTAACACTGCACATACAGAGTAATCCGCACTTTTTTGCTGGCGGCTGTACAGGAGTTGCACTCCCAGCACATGTGACTTGGGCAGCCCAGAATTGAGTTCAGGGTTGCATAATGTCAATTCTGAAGATTTGGCAGGGCCTCATATTTATTTGCGGTCATTTGTTATCTTAGCAACCAGGGTTGCAGCACATCCAACAAAATAATTATTAAAGGCATTTGTTACATCTAGGGGGTGTTGCAGTGTTTGGTTGTCCATTTTGACAATGAAGGGTTGGGAGTGGATTGTGGGGGTTTGTATGTTATTTATGATTTTCCAGAAGTTTCTTGGGTTTGATAGGTTTGTTGTTCAAATTTTCACTGAAATATTGGGTCTTTGCCATTTTTGTTTGTTTTGTGCATGCATTTCACCATTGTCTGTAAGTACAGGGATCATTCATGGAGCCAGTACGCTTGAATTTGACCACAGTGAATCTCTAAACTGGTACATTTTAATGAGTTTAGCTGTAACCCAGGGAAGAATAAGAGATCTAGAGAAAGGGACAGCGCTAACAACACCTTCTAGAAATAATATTTATGAGGCAGCTAACCCCAAAAGTGTGGATCCATCTTCCCCGCTTATGGAGACAGACAACAGAAGGGGTACCGCCACAGAGTAATTATCCCTAAGGTACAGTGGAAAACAACTTAAATAGGAAAAATATGGAATATATATATATATATATATATATATATATATATACAGAAATGTCCAGATTATAAAGTCCAAAACTAGTATTCTATTATGGATGCAAATGTAGATTAGCCAGGGGTGGTATCCTGAGGTTTAAGAAGGATTCTTCTATGGGGATGTCAGAGATGATCAGCAGTGGATCCGTATATGGAAAAAGAAAGGAGATGATGGTGCAGTATGTACTGGCAGGGAGAGTATAAAATATAGTCCTACTCATGTTTTATGGAGCTAGAACCAGCTTCAGTATAAATAGCGTGCAGTGGTACAATCCCCACTTTAAAGGATACGTGAATATAGCTTCTCATTTGGGCGAGGACTATAAAATAGAAAAAGAAACTGCAAATGGTACTCAGTTTAAAATACCAGGAATATGAATAGCGAATATTTTACTCACTTGTTCCAGAGCAGGCTAACTGCTCTATGGATAGGGCATGGGTGGAATAATCCCCACCGAGGATATTACTTGGAAGTGATGTTCACTGGAAATAAAATCAGGTGAGTGATAGGCCGTAGGCGCCATCTTGGGTCTCTGTGGTGTCCCAAAACATACTCTTATATCGAGTTGCCTAGGCGTACCGGAGCCCTGATACTTTTTATTCTTCTTCCCCATTGTCTCTGCGTGGGGGTAATCTGTCGTTTTCGGGTGTATTCCCCGGTTTTCCTGTGGTTTCACTCGTTTGTGTCTTTGATTCCGAGCAGAGCTCTGCAAGGAGACGTCCGCTCGGTGCAGCTGCTGGCCACGCCCCCCGCTGAACACAAATATGAGTGTTATAAAGCAGTAAAACTTATCATGACGATGAAATCACCGGTAAAAGTGCAGTTTTTGTGTAAAAACAAATTAAAAAATGCAAAAAAACAAATAAAAACGCTAACTTTGGCCAGTGTTTGTGGCTAAGTGGCTACTAAAAAGCACTGGACATACCCCATTTTGAATACCCTGAGCTGCTATACGTTCTCAAAGGCAACATAGGTCCAGAATTAGTGCATGAAATGTGTTAAAATACCATCATTTGAAATTCCCTAGGGTGTCTACTTTACTTTTCAAAAATATATGGCTTGATGGGGGTAAATTACATTGGGCAGCTTAAAAAAATTTCCCAAATAGGACATGGGTGCATGATGACCAGCTATGAAAATTCCAAGTTGGAAAACTGGAATGCGCACCCTCCAAATAAGGCCTTTTAGCCCCCAGAGAACCCGACAAACCTATATATGGGGGGTATCACTGTCCTAAGGAGATGTTGCTGAACACATATTGGGGTGTTCTTTGGCAGTAACCCTTAAAGTTATTCGTACATGTATTCTTAAATTGCTATGTGTGTCAATAAAATCACCAATTATGTTTTTTTATTTGGCATAGATTGGTGGTAAAATGGTTGCATGAAAAGAGTCAAAATACCCCAAGTTTAATACCTTAGGTTGTCTTCTTTTAAAAAATATATACATGTGAAGGGTTATTCAGGGATTCCTGACAGATATTAGTGTTACAATGTAACTTGCGTTAATTTTGAAAAAAAATGGTTTGGAAATAGCAAAGTGCAGCTTATACTTATAGTACCCTATAACTTAAAAATAAAAAAAGCAAAGAACATGTTAACATTGGGAATTTAGAAACTATTTAGCACAGGTGTTTTTTAGTGGTTGTAAATGCGTAACAGATTTGGGGGGTCAAAGTTAAAAAAAAGTGTGTGTGTGTTTTTTTTTTGTTTTTTTTTACATTAACATAATATTCTATAAAAATAAATTTATAGTAAATTATATGATATGATGAAAATAATGGTATCTTTAGAAAGACCATTTAATGGCGTGAAAACGGTATATAATATGTGTGGGTACAGTAAATTAGTAAGAGTAAAATTACAGCTAAACACAAACACCGCTGAAATGTAAAAACAGCCCTGGTCCCAAACGGTAAGAAAATTGAAAAACGATCTGGTCACTAAGGGGTTAAAGGAGTAAATTTTATGGATTTGTCATCATAAATAACAATGCCTCCTCCTCTCTTTGCTCTGTCATTTCTAAAACCTGAATAACCCTGTATTGAAATGGCGATATGTTATAAGTAGGTGTTTAATCAATAGCATCTATTGGAAAAGGGTACAATTCTTTATCCTTTGTCCTTTGTCTCTTCGTAAAACATGCATGTATTGTTTTTTAAAGGAGAGAAACGGCTTTATTTTAATATCTTCTATGTATACCTCATAAGTGTGAATAAGGTGTTAAAAATGAGTCGAGTGCGTTTTTTCACTTTTTTTTCACATTTTTCCTTATAAATTTTTTTTTACATATTAGTGCAATTGAATGTAGGTCAAAATAGATTTACGTATCAGTCCTGATTGTTACATGCCTCCTATGTCTAGCCTCTAAATTAATTTTTGGTAGTTAACGCTGACCCTACACCAACCCTCTCCCTAATGCTATGCTTTCACTAACTCTAACCTGAGCCCTACCTAACCTGAGCCCTACACGATCTTTAACACTGAAATAGCAATAACCATTTCCTTACCCTAGCACTAATTCTACACAAACCCTATTCATACCCTACTACTAACCTTAACCCAACCCTAACCATATCCATGCTCATACCAGAACATTAGGATGTGTCAATATGTCATAACTGCATTAACCCCTTAAGGACCAAACTTCTGGAATAAAAGGGAATCATGACATGTCACACATGTCATGTGTCCTTAAGGGGTTGAAGTCTAGTATAGTACTAACACATCCTAATGTTAAGTGGTTAAATATGTTGTTTTGATATCCACTTATATCCCTTTGTTTTGAACTACATAATAAAATTTTAAAAAACCAACAAAAAACAGATGACCACTTAAAAGCTGTGTTTTATCACCTTCTTGTGTCGACTAAACCTCAAGTCTTTCAGATCCTGTAGTGTCTGCCACTCCCTTCAGTCTTCCAAGTCCACGTTGTGTCTACGTGGTGCCTTAGATATATCCCACAGTGACATATAATTCCTCCAGCTATATTTCCTCCACAAACACCTCAAGTGTGTCAATTCTGTTTCTGTGTTTGGGAGAATAGATATTACATTGCATTTGAGAATGGCTCTTGTTTACCATCAGTCTGCCATAATCCGGATCTCTCTTGTTGTGTTTTCTCAATAGCCTTATTGATTTGAAGGAGAAGTGGCTCAAAGAAAAAGAAGAACGTAAAAAGCGAACCCCTGATCCATCCTTACCACCAGGACACACCATGATGCCAGAAGCTGAAAGACTGGAAACTCTGAATAATATAAAACAGAGTAAGGAACCATTTCCGCTTTAAGTTTTCAATCTGTGGTGATGAATGTCTCTCCACCTATTGTGTAACAAAATATCTAAAATACCTTGCCACTCCTTAACGATGGGACTCTAACCCTACATCCTAAAATATTAGGAAAAGGGTAAATTTCCTTAGATTACAAAAAAAAAAATGCATTACATCATGTGCATGCCTGGTGAGGAAATATCTCTAAATCTCCTCTTTTTCCCTTCCTAATGCCTGCATGGCAAATGTCAGGAATGCATGGTAGGGCCTCCTTGGGTTTACTGCACTGTGGGGACTCCCTGGATCATGCAAGAGTCAACACAGAGAACTAATGTCACGACACTCCAGCTTGACAAACGCCCTTAGGGGTCGAAACGTTGCTTTTTGGTTTCTTGTTCCAATAAAAAATTGCCTCTACTTTGGAATTTGCTGGAGTGCCTGAAATACTTTCTATATTCGACACTCCAGTATGTGACGCAACACTGGAGGAAAATAAGTGATCAGCCAACGATAAAGTTGAAAAAGGCCGTGGAGCTACACAAATACTTCAGTCTTTGTTAACTTTTTTCAGCCTTTTTTCCCTAAGCATAACTTTTAACATATTTATAGGTTGTTGGGTTTTTGTTTTTTTGTTTGGCCTGCTTATGGGGAGGTAAACACATTAGAAGAAAAAAAAAATGGAAAGAAATCACGGAACCGCTTTAAACAATATTGATGTTACAAATGTTCGGTGCATTTCTTATTAAGGTATGAAGAAAATAACCATAATTTTTGTTTTTCTGTTTTTATTTCATTCATAGCCCAAGACCAGCTGATTAAAGAGTTACTGAGACTTCCAATCAGGGCAGACACACTAAGCATTCAAAATCGACGCACAGAACTGGAGAAAAAACTCTCCGAGATGGAAGAAGCTATTAAAATATTTTCTCGTCCAAAGGTCTTTATAAAAATAGATACTTGAGTTTTCTTTTTTTGGAATCCCTTATTAATTAGTATGTTTGCATTAAAATCTTCTAAACCAGGGACAAAAGCTACAAACTTACATGGCAATATCTAGTATTTTACATTCTCTAAATCTATACGCAAAGAGAACTTACATCGGACACAACAATTATGAAAACCTTCTTTCTTATTTTTATCATTGCTCATTCCATGATTTTTAATAAACAGTTGTACCGTTTGTCTTTAACAAAATAGTACAATTAAAAGACAGTCTAAGCAACATAATCACTACAGCTGTTTTTCTGTCAAACTATTTTGGAGAGGTTTTGCACAAAAAGGCACTTTTAAAACAATCCTGGTGCTAACCCCCTCCAGCCAACTTTATAATGTGGAAGTCATATTGAAAGCGGCACTGTCATAGGTTGTTGTCTTTTTTCCCCTTTCCTTATGCCCCTTATATCTTAATGATTATTACCCCCTTCTTGCCATTAAAGGGAAACTCCACTGCCCATATATAGAATAAATTAAAACCAATGTTTAGTAGAAATACCCCCTTCTTGCCCAGACATTCTGTCTAACCACAGACTTCCCAATGTAACTCAAATAAGAAGTCTCTGCGAGGCACGTGCTCTAAGCAATTGTCTGTCCCATGAGTTTAGCTCCACTGAGCTAACCAAAGAAAGGAACAGGACTGTTGTGTGCTTGTAAGCAAGAGGGTGTAACAGAGTTAATTATAAGTGTACATTTCTATTGAAATCAGCACTTTTTGGAAAATGAAGAAATAATAGGACAACTCTTCACACATTAAGCTTTTCAGCAAACTAATGTGCTTTAGGGGTCTGGAGTGTCCCCTTAACTATATTTATTATCTTATCTTTTGTACTGGATTTCAATGTATAGGTGTTGTCATTTTGTTCTCATCTATTTGTGATGTCTGCTGTTTGCCCTTCTGTGGGATTCTTGGAGCTAATTGTGAGGAAATTAGCTTAGAAAATGCAATGGAACTTTGCTTAGAGCTCTATCACCAAAAATAAACTTTAATCTACTCTGCTTCTGTATAGCTTACGGTTTCTGAATTTCTTTCTTTATTTTTTTTTTATTTTTTTTTATTTCTTCCCCTGAATGCTCTAGTGTTCATAAAATACATAAAGAACAGTAGGGACATTTTTTTCATTATATGTAGCAGTCAAGTTGACAAAACTTTACAATGCACAAGAAAGATTCTGTTTCGGTTGTCAATCAAATTTATTACCAATCCACCAGTTAAATGAAATCTACAGAAAAGCAAATCGCAGACATCATAGGCAGAGGAAAACAAAATCGCAGCACCTAGATACTGAGATCAGGCCCAAAGAAAAAAAGATCTTGAATATAGAGGCAAGGGGTATAAGGCAAGGAAAGCTTAAAGAAACAATAACATGACAGGGCCGCTTTAAGCTCCATTTATAGCCAAAAATCACCCTCCCCTTACATTTTTTTCATGTATGCTTTTTGCCAAGGTGAATTTAAAAATATATAAATAAAAACAGGGTTAAATAGAGGGGCATACAATTATTATGGGGTTAATCCAAGCTCCAAGAGCACTACAGTCTGATGTAGTGGCTATGATGACAGGAATACCCTGGTCTGGTTCCCTATTAATAGGGCAAACTGTTTAACAATGGTTTACCATCTTATCTGCATCTGCCACCTTGCTCTGATGTTACCTTGTGGTCTGGTGATGCTCTTCCAGCTTCTGCAGAGCTGCAGAAACTAGAAGCCATTCATTGGTTGAGTGCAGCAGCTGATCACTTTCAGCCAATGAGTGACATTTTGTTGTACAGAATTGACATTAGCTTCCTAACCATGACGTGGTCATGGTGCTTAGAGTAACCCTTTAATTTAAGAACTCAACCTGCAGTGCCAGAGCCACTCTAAGCTTTCCCAATAGTAATTCCACCCAATTTGTACAGCAGTGGTAGGCAAGAGAGCACACAGCTAGCCTGCCCCAGCTTTTAGCTTATCATTGCTCTTCAGACTGAATGAAGTAGATTTAATAATGTAAAGGTCACTTCCACATTACCTAGTCAGCTGGAGAGGTGGCCATCTCTGAATGCCAGAATATCCCTATTTTTCTTCCAAATCATTTTAAAACAATTTATCGACCAGAGCAGATGACTTTAGTTTTTGGTTAATTGATTTTGTGTTGTTTACTTGGTGGTGGTGATGTCACACAGACTGCCTCTTTTATATACTCTGGAAAAAGTCCCAAACTATTTTTGTAGATATATGTAATATAATTACACAAAGAATGTATAAAATATATGCATTATTAACAAAATTGAGAATAGAGGAATGTGCTCCATGCCATACAGCTTTCTGGTTCTGTAGCGCACATTTCGCAGAGAGCACAGTAAACACATGTAAATATTAATTTAAACATGTTTTCATTGAAAATTATCAAAACATGCATGCCATGAAAAGCATTTTTATTTTACTGTAAAACCAACCATAAAGTTTACATAAATAATATAAATATTTGTACATTTTTGTTTTAATGGGTGATTGTAATCATTTTCTTCTTCTCGCATGTTAAAGCATTACTATATTAACAAAATAAATGTCTACAAATAGTAACATATAACTACAAAGTAAATGATAAATTACAAACTCGAAGAAGAACCAGCCCACCAAGATTACTTTTTCACAGTTTAAATGATAAGCTGGTCTCGTTGTATGAATCATAGGACATTGATAGATAACCACGATAGCTAAAGGAACACTTCAAACACCATAATCACTATAACACACTGTGTTGGTGAGTATGCTCTATGTCCGTGTGAAAGCCTGGCCACCTGACATCACCATAGGTGTGAAGATGCTGATGTAGAAAGTAAGAGTGTATGTCATTTTTTTTTTATTGTACGGTAAGTGTAGAATCCAATAGAAATTTACATTTTTAGAAATTATCAGTGTTACAACCCTCTGGCTTTCAATCAGACTACCGGTCCTGTTACTTTTTAGTTGCTTAGCTCAGTGGAGCTTGACTCAAGAGACAGGCAATTTTCCAGAGCTTTGCAAAGACATCTCATTGGGTTGTGTTGAGTTAGAAGGTAAGGGCTTGCAAAGACAGCAGACTAGATCTGCACATTTTAAATGCTTAACCCCTTAAGGATACAACTTCTGGAATAAAAGGGAATCATGACGGAATATTTCCGTCATGTGTCCTTAAGGGGATAATTAAATGTGTGTATGTTTTCATTTGGGGTGTATCTACTAAACAGTGGGGTTTTTTTGTTCGTGTATTTTGGCAGTAGAGCGTTCCTTTAGGAATTCCACGTGAAGTCTGAGACTAGCTTTAATTGGTGTGGCTCCTTTAAGATGGGAAGATACAGCCTTGTGGCTTACTTTTGGTTTCCAGACTTGAGCTTTCCTTTCAGAGTTAGGTTCTTTTTGGCATGTGCTTAGATGCTATTCTTTTTCACAGTTACTGAGGTCAAGAGCATATTCCTACTACAGGGGCGTGCCTTGGGACCTTCTTATTTCTTTTGGTCTCCCAAAGGCACTCCTCCAATTCCCTTGGTTCCTTCATAGCCCTGTTGGAAGCAGTGCTCTTTCTTCTAGAAGAAGCCCAAAGAGATCAATAAAACTTGTGAAAAGTTTCCCCTAATGCGGCCTAGATTGTCAGTGGGGAATTTTCTGCAACACTTCCAGGAGGCTTGTAGCATAGAAACTGTAGTTGCCCCATAACCCAGACAATATCCTGGTGCAAGCAGCTTCTAATATCTAGAGGTACTCCACACTTATATTATGGTCTCTCAATTGGAGGAGCAGGGTTGGTGCATCAAACATCCCAAGAACTCAGTAGTTTAGTGAGAACATGTGTCTTTTTAGAGGAAAATTGTGGAGTTCAGTGAGATGTGGCTTTTTCTGCCAGAATTGTTCTTGATTGTGTAAACTATAGATTAACTGTATCTTCCTGCTGGCTTAGCCTATCCCCTTGTGAGAACTGCATAATGCGCTTGTCATTGATGGTGGCTTCCTCAGAGGCAGCACTCTTTTCAAGTTTCTGCTTGTTTCCCATTCATTAGTCCACACTCTGGCAGTGAAACATAAATTGTTTAGTCTGGTAAGGTGGGCCTAATGTCATTTTGTCCAACCATAAAGGTGTTCAAGAAATTAATTAAATGAAGTAGGAATTATAAACAAATACATAAATAAATCTAAATTATTCAATCCGTAAAAAAATAAAAAAATAATAATCCTAGTTCGTGGTTAGGAGGAGAATCTCTGCAATGGTTGTACCCTAGAAGAACCAAGATAAAAGAGGCTAACCCCATATAACAGACCTTTTAGGTTGGGGAGCACATTATAGGAAGAAACAGACTCAATGCCTAGTCACCTTAAGAAACTCCTCTGCCGTCAATCTCTCAATGATTAAGAGCAATCACAAAGGTGCTGGCATTTTAAAGAAGGATTTGATCAGGTCTTAGTGGCCATCCCAGTGGACAACAGATGTGTAAACCATTAATGCTACACCAACTGTTGAAATAAATGAATGATGCTACAATGGGCCACATTCACCTAGAAGGTGTAGAGGCAGTTTATCTTCTGATGTTGATAACTCCTACCAGACTGTCCGAGCCTTTCTTCCATCAATCCAGAGGAAGGGAGCCTAAACAGTAAGTGTTCATAATAGGAAAAAGTGACAGGAGAGGAAGGAGTTGTAAAAAGTTACACAATATTTCTAACTACCTCCAGACCAACAAACAACAGGACTGGAAGCACTGTGTCAAGTATGAGATTCTGACCAGGTAAATACGTTTCATTCTCTACCCATAACCTTCTAGAGGTTAAAAAAGAACTGGATAGAAAGATGATTGCCATAAATCCAATTTGGAAACAACAATCGTGGTGTCCCAAATTTGTGGCAAATGAGTCCAGAACAACTTTGGTAACGTCTCAACTTCTGATAAGATGGTATATGTTACTTCAAGGCTTCACTTTTTATTTTAGTTTGCAATCCCTGAATTGGATCTTGAAAATAAGAGACTGAACGACCTTGAACAATCAGAGGCAGTGATGGAAACACTCTGCAAATATTGAAAGATATCTACTTGTTATAATCGCACAAGGGTGTTTAACAATTAGGAGTATAATCACTTTTGTTTCTGTTTATGCAGAAACATCTTCCCTGGCTGTGACTGACACAGCCTTTGTGAAAATGGTTTCATTTTTAAATCAGATGTAACTTACATTAAAAGTTTTTATCTCCTGCTCTGTAAATTTAAGTTTAATATACAGGAGGCTCCTGCACGGCCTAGCAAGATATTAATAGAACAGGAGATAAGAAATTCAAAATTAAATTCAGTTTTCAAAAAAGGAAGTGTAAGCATTCGCTGACTCTTTACAGGAAATGTTTAGGAAGACTATGTAAGTCACATTCAAAGAAGTGTGCCTAGGGCTGCAACAAAGTGATTTAACTCAAATGGCAGGGAATTGAGCAGTGATCTATACAAGAAAACTGCTTCATTAAACTGAAAAGTGTCCCTTTAATTTCCTTTATTCTTCTCAGCTTGACATTCTAAAATTAATTTCAGCAAGTCTTGACAAGGACTAAGCATTGGCACTCTAAAAGTGGAAATGTTCACATTATCTTTGCTTTTTGCCATATATCCTGTATAGCTTGGGTTGAAAATGAATTGATCACCAGGTTTCTAAATGCTGCCATTAAAATTACATCTCCAGTAAAAAAGATTCCCTACCCTCCCCCTTGACTTTACCATTTGTATTGAATGCTAATACGTATAGTGTCATGCAAATACTTGGTGTGAATTGTAAAAGAAAAAAAAAAATTTGAATACTAGGATTAGTGACTATACTACCAATTCATTTACTCAGTAATCTACACTTACACCAGTGATTTAACCCCTTAAGGACCAAACTTCTGGAATAAAAGGGAATCATGACATGTCACACATGTCATGTGTCCTTAAGGGGTTAAACAGCAGGGGAGGGGTTTCAGAATGTAATTATAAAAGGGCCAATTCCTCATGGAAATCAGCACTTTTATAATGTGCCATTAAAAGAGGATACTCTGGGCACATAAAGCACTTCAGGAAGCTGAAGTGTTTTATGTGTGAGGGGTGGTGCTTTAAAAAGCTCATCGGCTATTATGGTAGTTCTGATGAGCTCTCAGTTAATTGCTTGGAGGGCAAATGTTTGAATACCCTGAAAGTACATTCACAGTTAATGCAGTGCAAATGGCCTTCATCACCAATATCAAAGCCCCCTCTTGACAATAGCAGGTGCGGTCAGAGATGTTATCTTTCCTAAATGACAACAACCAGGACTGTAACAATAACAAGTCTTAAAGGACGCAGCTTTTTCTCTGAAAGGGTAGTAGATGAAGATTCGACACCTACCGGTAGCTGGTGCATATCCTGTATTTTGTCAACTCAGGATTTGATTGGCTGGGATCATCTTCACTATTTGGCAGTGTTGCGCTATATATAGAATATAATAATATAGTGTGTGTTGTATAGGAAGCAGTGTAAGAAAACATATCAGGGACTCCACCATTTCTACTATATCCACATACAGCTAATGAAATAGTGTAGATTGAATAGCCTTGTATTTGAGATGCCCTATTATCTCTCATACATATGCCTTGCTAAATAAATATACCGTATTTACTGCGGATCACAACCACAACTGCAAGCACATTGATGGTGATTCTGACACCACTTGGAAAACTCATTAAAAGCAGAGGGAGGGCTTGCAGCAACAGGATAGGCCGGGATACAACCTACTTGGAAAGCAATGAGTAATTGCTCAATTCACAGGTACAGATGGCACCACTAAGGATATAACCATTCAGGTTCAGCAAGATGGCAAAGATCCATAATTAAAAGTAGTTTATCATCACATATAAAAACAGAAAACTTAAATGAACAACTACAGCTTAAAGGGACACTCTAGGCACCCAGACTACTGCTTGAAGTGGTCTAGGTGCACCGTCCATTTTGCACTTAGTGCTGCAATGTAAAACATTGCAGTTCAAAATAAACTGCAATGTTTACATTGCAGCTCTAAATCTACGCTCAGTGGCCGTCTACCAGACAACCACTAGAGGGCCTCCTGAATTAAAACGGACCTTTCGGTATCTGACGCTGGATGTCCTCTTGCTCTGCATGAGGACCTCTAGCGTAAGATTTTTCCTTATAGGAAAGCATTGATTCAGTGCTTTCCTATGGGGAGATCTAAAGCACACGCAACATTTGCCCTACATGCGCATTAGACCCTGCTCGTCGCAGGATGGAGAAGGGGGCGGGGCGTCGGCACACCAATGAGGGACATCAGCACTGGGAGAAGGTAAGTAAATAGAAGGTTTTTAACCCTTTATTTACCTGGGCGGGGAGAGCGGTAGTGCAAGTAATACAGTTTTCCCAGCACTACACTATCCCTTTAACTGCAGTCCCTGCAGGATTTTTTATGTAAACAGCAGTGTTTACATTTCAGCCTAGGAACACTAATGGCCACTCATCAGACGACCACTAGATGTGCTTCCTTCAGTGCTGCACCGATTCATTGATTCAATGCATCTCTATTAGAAAATACTGATTGGCCAGGGCAGTGTTTGGCTCCGCCCCATCACCCGCTTCCTTGGCTGATATAATCAGAATTGACAATCTCAGGTAATCCAATACTTTCCTATGAGAAAGCATTCTGATTGGCTTAGATCATCAATTCTAATGATCTCAGCCAAAGAGGCAGATCGAGGGGGTGGGGGCAGAAGTGAGGAGCCCACACGGCCCTGGAAAAAGGTGAGTAAATTTTCTTACGGAAAGTAAGGGCGGGATAGACCACCTAAATGGTAATTTTAGAACTACAGTGTCAGGAATACCATTTGTGTTGCCCTTTTAAGATACAGTAAATCAGGTTTTAGCAAAGTTTCCCTCTGATAAAGTGATACTTTGATAAAGCCTTATTTCAGGAAAGATTTGTGAGTGTATTTTAATTCACATGGAATTTTCTGTTTCCGCCACCTCTATTCTCCTTGCAAGTAATTCGAAACTAGCCATAAAGAGAGACTCCTGGCTTGGTTGTGTTGCTGCCTATTACTCCTACATCTAATTAAGTATGGAATTGCATACTTGTGTTTTTAGATTAATTTTTTTTAATGTAGACAAATACATTATGCACTAAGGGGTGAAAAATACACAAACAACATGAGAAGGATTTGGGTATTGTTACAGGCAACAATGTCAGATGTCAATCAGCAGTTGCTAAAGCCAGTAAGGTATTGTCATGTATAAAAAGTGGCATTAATTCTCAGAATGAAAATGTAATTTTGTCTCTTTCTAAATCAATGGTATGGCCATGCCTTGAATATGGGTACCTGTTCTAAAGAATGATATTATGACACTAGAAAAAGAAAAGTGGGGCTACAGAATTAATAAGGGGAATAGAAGATTTATGAAAAACAGCTAAAATTATTAAATCTGTTTAGTTTAACAAAACGGCGATTAAGAGTGGATATTAACAATGTACAAATATATATCCAGTGCCAATACAAAAGATTATCTGGAAATCTATTCAGCAATAAGGTATAATATTTAAACTCCAAGAATGGAGACTTAGTTTAAGGCAGAGGGTAGAGTTCATTACAGTAAGAACCATAAAACTGTGGAAATTTCTGCCTGAAAAAATGTTTTATCAAAGTCTGTACAGATGTTTAAACAGAAGACTGGATGGATTCTTGAAAAAGCGTAATATTACGGGATATAATATTTAATTTGTGTGTTAACAGCTTATTGATACAAGAAGATATCTGCCAAGTAGTATATATTAAAGCATATACGTTGCACTTTGGGAAATGCATTAAGACATAGACAAAGCATTCCTTGCTGTGCCAATTTAATAGGACTGGTGCATAGATTCACTAGAGTAAATTCAAAGTATTATCATTACTAAAATTCCAACAAATTCCGCAGCACTGTACCATGGGTTGACTATCAGACATGTATTTGTAACCAGATGAGTTAGACTCACAGGAACAGAGGGAATAAGTGCCCTACACAAAAGGTTAGGTTAGGGTAGAAAAGTAGGTTGCTAGGATAATATTAATTGAGGGCTTAATGTTTTGTTTTGATGGCAGTTGCAGGAGAGGAATCCGGGTGCGGGGAGGGAAAGCTGTTGACAGTTTAATTGATATGCTTTCCTAAAGAAGTAATTTTTAAAGATTTTTTGAAAGAGTGGAGACTGGGTAAAAGTCTAACAGAGAAGGGAAGGGCATTCCATAGGAATGGTGAAACCTTAGAGAAGTCTTTAAAGCGAACATTAGAGGTAGGAGTACGAACAGAGGTTAGACGTAGGTCTTTGGCAGAGAGTTAGGGCCTAGACATGACATATTCGTGTATTAGTGAGGATAGTTAGGTAGGAGCAGCATTGTGTAGAGATTTGTAAGCAAGTACCAGGATCTTAAATTGAACCCTCTATCTAACGGGAAGCCAATGTAGGGACTGACAGAGGGGGAGGCGTGGGAGGACAGGAAGATGAACCTTGCCGTTGCATTCATTATAGACTGTAAGGGGGCAAGTTGGGAAAACGTAACATCAATGAGAGGCGGCTTACAGTAGTCAAGGCAAGAGAGGACAGCAACATGGGCAAAAACAGAGGGGGATGCACACTATGTTTTGTAGATGGAAGCAGCAGGATTTGGTGATTGACTGGATATGAGGGGTGAAGGAGAGGTCAGAGTCAAAAAGAACACCTAGGCAGCGAGCCTGTGAGGTAAAGGTGTTGGTAACGCCATTGACTTGGAGGGAAACAGACAAGAGAGTAGCAACAATTAAAGGAGGGAAGACCAGAAGTTCTGTTTTGGACAGGTTAAGTTTAAGGAAATGAGCAGCCATCCAGTTGGAAATAGCTGAGAGGCAGTCAGAGACACGAGTCAAGAGGGGTAGTGAGAAATCAGGGGAGGACAGGTAAATTTGCGTGTCATCCACAGAGAAATTCTACTGGAAGCAGAAGGAGCTGATGAGTTTACCAAGGTAGGCAGTATAAATTGAGAACAATAGGGGACCAAGGACAGGCCCCTGAGAATCACCAACAAAGAGGTATTGGGGAAAAGAGGCAAAGCAAAAGAAAGAAACACTGAAAGAGCGCTGGGAGAGGTAGGAAGAGCAGCAGGAGAGAGCAGTATCTTGTAGACCGAAATTACGGAGGATGAGAAGAAGCTGTTGATGATCTCAACAGTGTGAAAAGCAGCAGAAAGGTCAATTAGAATTAGGATAGAGTAGTGGCCACAAGATTTTGCAGTGATAAGAACATTGGGTACTTTGGTTAACTAGCGGTTTTAACAGAGTGACGAGCACGGAGTCCAGATTGAAGCGGGTTAAGCATAGAGTTGGATTTGAGGAAGTCTGTCAATCTCGCATACACAACTTGCTCAAGGATCTTGGAGGCAAACATCATTAGCGAGATAGGGTAGTGGTTAGGGTCAAGTTTGGGCTTTTTCAGAATCGGTGTAACGGTTGCATGTTTGAAGGGTAGAGGAAATATGCCAGAGAAGAGTGAGAGATTGAAATTTTTTGTGAGAGGCAGAGCAAGAGAGGGAGACAAATGCGGATGAGATATGAGGGAATAGGATTAAATAGAAACAGGTGGTGGGGTGGGGTGGGAGGACCCGAGCAGAGCAGAAATCTCTTCTGTTGTAGCGCGTGCAAATGAGCATAGAACAGCAGAGAGAGTGGTGTTGGGGGAAGTATTGGTAGGGGGAGGAAAGAGATCTATCCCGGATTGTAGAAATCTTCTCAGTGAAGTGAGTTGCAAAGTTTGTGGAGGTCAAGTTGGTAGAAGGTGAAACAAGGCAAAGAAGAGATTTAAAAGCATGAAATAGGTTCATGGGAGAGTGTGGTGAGGTTTGGGAGAAAGGAGACTTTGGAGGTTGGTTGAAAATTGCTGTAGGTCAAGACAGTGGAAGTTTCTGCGAGACGGATGTGGTGAGGGTGGTGTAATTTGGGTACGGGGTATACCGATGTCAAAGGTCAGCAGGTCAGATAGAGGAAATGGAACATTGTAGAGATTAGTGGTGTACAGAGATTGGTGAAGACGAGGTCAAGAGTGTTTCCTGCTGTATGAGTTGCTAATTAGACCATTGTAACCTCCTTCGTTGGCTTTGCACAGAGAGCAGATGGGAGGCATCAGGGCAGTTGGGGTTGTTGATTGGGATATTATTTTATTATTTAGCAAATTCTGTAGTGCTGTACAATCGATATTAAAGTACCCAAGAATGAGGGAAGGAGTCCGAGAGGAGAGGAAATGGGGTAGCCAGAAAGAAAAGTGTTCAGTAAATAATGATGACCAGGGGGGAGGGGCGATAAAATATGGCAAATTTTAAAGCAGTGAGTTTAAGTAGGTGGACAGTGGGAACTTCAAAGGTAACAATATTCCACAATCAAAATATCTTCGCATGGGATAGAAAAGGGAGGGGAGGAGGGGGTTAGAACAACCTAAAATCTTAGAGAAAACCTGAACTTATTTTGCATTCCTGTATAGATGCTTTTTTTTTTTTTTTCACACACCATATTTAAAAAGGCAAGACAGGGGTGTTAGCAAATAAATCCATATTGACAGAGACTAACTAAAGCAAAATTTAGCAAATCAACCTTCAGCCCTCACTACCATGGGGTAAATTATAAACATGAAACATTGGGATTTATCCACCCAAACAGGACGATTCATGGCAATATTGACCCAGGATCTTAAAAATAAAAAGGGATGGGGGCGGAGCCTTACCGCGAACCGGGAAAGACGGCATTTCTGGTAGCTCCCGACCAGGCATTAAAATCCTCCGTAATCCAGCCGCTTACCAGACCCATCCAGCTCCAAAACCTGCGGGAACGGACTGGGGAACATCTGCAGCATCCGTTGATGCCGTTCATATACTCTCCAAAGCAGGGGAAGTCGAAACGCAGGTCTGGGGCCTACTACTCACAGGCACCCGCGTACCTCGAGGGGCTCCTCTGCAACCGGAGCCTGTACGGCGCCGCTGACACGCCTGATTGCCGCACACACCTACCGCCAGCAATGGGACGCAGATCCCAGAAGCCACAGCCTGGCAACATTGCGGAGCAGAGGGACATCGGCACTTTCATGAGGCAAGTACCGACCAAAATGGCGGCCACAGATGGCCCTGACCTCCCAACAACCCCAAATATGCCAAGACTGACCCCCAACCTGCCGTCAACAACACAAGGGGAAGCACTGACTACCTCCACAGACATCCCTGGGGGGACAGCCCCTGCTACAAAGCAGGACCTCCATAACATGCAGAATACACTGCTAGAAATACAGAGGCTCCTCACTGCAGATATGGCCACCCTAAAATCAAGCATGAGACAGATCAGTGAGAGGACGACTGCTGCTGAAGGGGACGTGGGACAAATACGCAGTGAACTAACAGTAATGCAAAGCGAAATGCACCAACTCCAAAAGGCTCAGCACAACATGGCGCTACAAATAACCGCGCAGGAAGACAGACACCGCCGCAACAATGTTAAAATCAGAGGGGTACCCCCCGCGATCACATCGGAGGAATTGCCCCACTACATGAGGAGACTCATTACCACTCTGTTACCTGCAGCCCTAGCCAAAAAGTTCACCATGGCTGGACTGTACCGCCTACCTACCATCACCAAGTCCTCGACCCCAATCACGGGCGATGTAATTGTTCGGTGCTTGTCACCCCAAGACAAAAGCTGCATCATGGCGGCAGTGAAGGGCAAGACTCCATTGTTGTTTGAAGACTCGCAGCTAACATTTTACCAGGACCTTACCAAAGCCACGCTACAGTGGCGCAAATCACTGTCAACTCTTACTAGCCGCCTACGCTCAGCAGGAGTAACATACCGATGGGGGACGCCGAGATCCCTTATTGTGTCCCATAACGGAACTGTTCACAAGCTCTTAGCGGAATCCGAAGCAGAGGCACTGCTCCAGGCTCTGGGTCTTGCAGACACCACACTGGCCACATCTACTACACCTCTCACCCAAGCCTGGGACCCAGAAGCAGTAATACCATGTGTGCCAAGAAGCACACCAAGACTCACACCAGCCACCTGACTGATCGGGGAGAAGACACTGCTCCGAGTTTGGAAGCAACCTGCAACAGTTCATATATGTCCTGTATTTGCATTTATACTTTTTGCTTTAGTTCTTTCCGTTGCCAAAACTACTAACATGTTACCCTTTTGGTTCTCATACTATACAAGGCCAGACCCTACTGGGAGCAGTTTAAGTTTAAGTCCTGGCTCGCATGCACATACACGTTAGGCGCACCCACCAGAGGTGTACTACCCCCCCCCCCGACGCCCCCTTGGTTATGGGCACTTACCTCTCTGGGGAACCAAAAAGCCCTCCTGACACCACTTACTTCATCACCTTGGCTACCCAAACGACCGACTCACGCCCTAACCTCATGAGCTAAGAAGCTACACACCACTACATACTCTACAACCACCCTCACGTCACTTACTTGTTACTAACAAGCATCCAGAGTGCCTACACCCCGCATCCACCCACTCTAGCTAGCACATACACACTGCCTCCAACCAACCTGATGGTAGATTACCACCACATAACCTAAATGAGCTAGCATGCACCGACTCCAAGAACGGGGCTACAATCATACTACATATTACAAAAAATGCGTAATATCCTCAATGATGTAACAGTCTTTTGCAAGCCTAGATCACTGTGTGATGAATGTTACAATGTATTATTATGATTGCGCCCGTCCTTGTTGTTGTGACAAGGCGGGCTTCTGTATAACTCGCTGCGCACCAAAAATAAAGAATTTAAAAAAATAAAAAGGGATTCACTAAAAAAAATATTTAAATCACTAAATGGAACATTAAAAAGTAAATAGGACATATGCCCTTTAAACTGAAGCTGGTATACACCTGAATAAACCAAATAAAATTACTAAATATTTGCCAGTATAATATCTAGCAAAAAAGGGAATCCAAAGTTATTTTAATTAATTTATAAAATCCAATAAGAACAAGGAAAATATGTCCAAAATTTAGTTGAGCAAGTACAGCCAAATTAAATCTCTCATCCACCAGGATCATCCAGATTAATATCCTGCTTTTAATGATCACCAGCAGAATAAAAACGGGTGATATATATATGAGCTTGTTCCCCTATATGATATAATTTACAATGTTCCCAAAATACGTGCTATCAGAAAGGGTGGAGGTTAAAACATGCTGTCAAAGAGAGGGGAAGAGACATTTTTTTACATTATATTATGATTTAAGGAATAAATTAAATATCTAGCATAAATTACAATAGAATGAATGGTATAATTCAAAGCTTCCCCTAATTAAGTGAACGTAGTAATGTCAATCTTCCAATATCTCATTCGATCCACCAAGTGTTAAACAATGTCATGCGCTGGATGTCTCAATCTCCCGGTTTCGGTCCTCTATTAAAAATAGGATGACAAAACATCATCCAAATGAAAAAAAATGGAGAGATGGCATAACAAAGGGGTGTTTAGCTGCCAGCTACCTCTCTAGAATTCAAAAGGAACACTAGATTAAATTTTATTTTGGAATTACATGCAAAAATGGATAAATATTAAATTACATTTTCATACTTACATATAATGTTGAATATTATTAAACGTCAATGGAAATCAGTTCATAAACAGTCTCTATTAGTAATATACTCTTGTCTGAAAACCTGAATCAGATCCCACTTCAGGTTAAGTCCATTCGGTATTCTAGTTTAAAGGGTAAAAATCCAATATGCCTCATTTCTGAGGAGGACTTTTGTTATGGTCCCTCCTCTAGAACCCAATTTGCATCTTTGGATGCCTAGAAATCAAGAGAGATAACTCTCTCCCTTCCCAATCCTAGTTTTAAGCCTTCTTTTGGCTTGCCCTATATACAGTCTAAGGCATTTGCTACAGGTTAAGCCTCTGTAGAGCAATTGAAAAGAACCTTAATTGGAAAGTTTCTGCCCGTAACAGTGGATGTGAAAGACCTCTTATTCTGGTTCTGCACCTACTGGCAGCATCTACATCTATTAGTTCCACATTTATGCATGCCTGTACAGGTGAGCCAAGTGTGCTTGCTATTAAGATCACCTGAACAAAACAAATTTGATGATAAAACAATTTTAGAGAGTTAGCCTTAGGGTTAAAAGCGATCTAATTCCAAAATGTAGAGAGGTTTCCATACAATGTTTACCATTAGATGTAATGTCTCACTATATTCCGTACAAAAAAGGGGAAACTTTGGTTCCCCTTTTGAAACATCATCTCATTTGTAACCAATGCACCTTTTTATGTTTACAATTTGTATCAGTATCCACTAAGGTATTTCCTTGGAGACTCTAAAGCAAGCATGTCAAACTCAAAGTCTGGCATGGGCCACATAAACAAGGTTTAAGTTTATGTGGGCCGCAAAAAAACAAAACGTAGATTTTAAAAAGTACAGTATAAAAAAACAAAACAAAAAAAAAACCAACATCCCCCTCTACTAAACCGCAGCACCCCCCCCATACTAAATCCCAGTCCCCCCGTCCCCGCCACTCTACTAAACCACAGCACCCCCCCTTTACCAAATCTGATCCTCCCGCTGACAGACACATACACACTCACTGATAGACACACACACTCACTGACAGACACACATTCTTGCACATCATTTAAATTTATTGTTCCCTACCTTTCGAGGCTGGTGTTGGGATCTTCTTTCTGGAGACCTCCTTCCTGCTCCTCACTGCTCCCGCGCGCAGTTTAGTGGTGCCGGAATATGACATCATATTATGGCACCCAGCTTCACTACAGACGGCGCGTGCAAGGGAGCAGTGAGGAGCAGGAACACTGAGCTCCCTCGCTGGCTCTCCTCCCCTGCCGGGTAAGTGTTAGCAGAGTAGGCACCTGCAATGTGGAGAAAGCAGGTGCCTACTCTGCTATAACACCAGCATGTACTCGCAGCTCACAAAGATGGTCCGCAATTTTGACATGCTTGCTGTAAAGCCTCCATCAATTAGGCTCTTGGAGTAGCCCTGTTAGGTTAATCTGTGGGCTAAATCCTTGGTCTGATGCTCAAAACTGCTCATTAAAGAGCAATTCCTTCTGAGCCTTATAAACTCCCCAACCAGAATGGCTTTAAAAGTATTAGAGGGATGACAGTTGTTGGCCCATTGCAGAGTATTGTCCGCTGTGACTTTTTATAACTTGAACTAATAGATTGATTTTAAAGATCCTCTTGCAGATGTAAGTCAAGAAAATGTATTTCTAAATCATTTGTTGTCCTCTTAAACTGTAAATTTCATTCTTCGTTGTTCAGGCCCTTGGCAAAATCTAAAGAAGTGTTCATCCCCTAAACCTCCTATATCATTTAATCCTATTTCGATGGGGATTACCCTCGACGAAGATGTGGCAGAGTTCCCACATAATCATGTAGATGTTGGCACACAATGGGGGCAAATGTAGTCCCCATTGCTGTGCCACGTCTTTGGAGATGGTGATCTCCAACAAGCATGAAATAATGATGGGTCTGTAGAAAAAGGGTACTCTCTTCCATAAAGTCCCTGAGTTCCTATGAAAAACTGAACATTTCTCTAAAAGGAGTTCCACCTTTCATACTCCCTTTTGATGTGGAATGGAAGAACAGAGGGCACGTACATCCAGTCCTAGCTAGAGATAGCAATCATGAAGTGGAATAAAACCAAAGTGTAAGAAAACATGTTTGCTATCCAAGGCTGTCTTTCTGCATGGGCATGCTGGGCACCTGCCCCAGTGTTGCCCATGCGTTGGGGCCTACAGGAGAGATCCTTTGCCAGCCCACGGAGAGACGGCCCTGCTCACTTGCTTTGGACCTTCTCGGGCTGGTGGGGAGATCAAAGATCTCCTTCAAAGGCCTTAAGTTAAGCAGTTTTCCCCGCGAGCATGCTGTCAGAGCTTTGCTGCAGCAATGCTCCACTGGCTGCAGGCTGTCTTCACTCATCCCACGAGCAGAATTCTGGGTCAGAGCGTTGTCGCTGGAAAAACTGCCTCCTAGGTCCTACCTCTCACTAACGAAGGGCCTACTCATTACTACTTACCACTGGACCACAAGGGCTGGTAGTGTCCCTCCTTCTTCAAAGGAGGAGACATGAGGCTTTTTTAAAAATTTTAAATAAAAATAAATCTTTCATCCTTTTGCACCCCCTCGCACATAAAGCACCCATCATACACACATTGCACCTCTCACATACACACAGCACCCCTCACACAAACACTGCACCCATCACTGCGGTCTGTCTGTATTCAGCAGTCTGTGTGTTTGTGTTCAGCAGCCTGTGCATGTATTCAGCAGTCTGTATTTGTGTATTAAGCAGTCAGTGTGTGTACTCAGCAGTATGTATGTATCCAGTAATCTCTGTGTGTATTCAGCAGTCTGTGTGTGTATTGTATGAATGTATTGCATTTGTTGGAAGTACCAATAAATATAAGCTTAATTTTATCGATAATTTAAATTTTAAGATGGCACTGTTGCTATCCCTTATAAGCCACTTAGATTTCTGGCAGGGGTTGGCAATCAGGACACTCCGATAATCAGACCCAATACGCGAAATGATGGGTCATCCTGGAGGGTCCTTTAAGGATTTGTGGATCGTGTGGGAGGTGGGTTAAAAAAAAAAAAAATCTGTTTCAGGATGATTTTAAAGTATATTTTTCTTTCATTGGTTGATAATATCCCTTATGACACAAGAAAGTTAATTCCTCTCCAAATTGAACAGTGGAGTCACCAAGCAGGAGTGATCTGACTGCCATTTTGGAGTCGAGAAGGATTTTTTTTCCTAGTCTGTTGAAAAATTAGAAAGCATTCCAAAATGAGTTTTTGCCTTTTGTGCGTCAACAGCAGTAACAGATGTGAGAAAGTCTGAACTCGATTGATGCAAGTTTTTTTTAGGCTATGTAACTATATTTGATGGTTGATTACTGTATAGCAGCTGTTACGGTTTGGTCCTTTCATGCTAGCAATTTGTATATATAACTTTATTCAGTTTGTTGCAACTTTGTTTCTATCTTTATACTACAGCAATATTTTTTCTGTAGCTGCAGATAGTTTTTCAATTTCTTAGTCTATAATATACTGCAATCATGTATCACACTACTTTTTTAGTTCATAGGATGACACACTGTATTATAAGTGACAATCTACATGACTAACTTTTTAAAAGCTGAACTCTAATTAGCTATTAGTGCTATGTGATTTATGTTATGTGATTTAAACAAATATTATCTAGAAATACTGAGGTTAGTTCATTCGAGTAATTTAGACTTGAATTAACATACTTAACCCCTTAACGACGCAGGACGGTTCAGGACCGTCATCGGCATTTTTGCATTGCCGACCGACGACGGTCCTGAACCGTCCTAAATTTAAAATGTACTTACCCGATCGCCGTCGTTCCCCCGGCGGCGATCGGCGGTGCTCCCGTTGTGGGGAGACTGCCTGCAGCCCAGACAGTCTCCCCATGGCGGTTTAGGACCCCTGGGGCCATGTGATCGCCCAACAGGGCGACCACATGGTCACAATAGGTGTCCTAGACTCTGCCTGCAGGGGGACTGTCTGTGCTGACAGGCAGTCTCCCTGCAACTGTAAAATCAAAAAAAAAATTTAAAGTTATAGTTAATAAAAAAAAAATAGTATTATATATGTGTATATATATGATATATAGACATATATTATACCTATATAATATATGTCTATATATCATATATATAATGTCATGCTAAGTGTATTTTTATATTAATATGTACATATATTAATATAAAAATACACTTATAATTAATTTGCACACGTATATATATAATAACTATATATATTGTATATATATATTATTATAAAATACGAATAATAAATAATTTAAATTAAATTAAAAAAATTAAAAATAATAATAAAAAATTGAAAAAAAATTATATATCTATACGAAATTTTATTCTAACTGTATTTTGATATTAATATATATATATTTATATCAAAATACACTTAGAATGAAATTGTATATATATCTATGTATATTTAAATAAATAAAAAGAATGCGAACTATTCATATGTCGATATACAAAATTACATAAATAATTATATAAATATACACGTAGACTTCAAATATATAAATATGCATATATATTTAAATTCTACGTGCGTATTTAGGTAATATTTTTACATAATTAAGTTATTTTATTGATTGCAATTTAAGGGATCTGCCTGCCAACCCAGGCCGAAAGACCAGAGAATTTAATTTGATATCACTGTATTTTACCCTGTAACGTTCTACGACACCCTAAAACATGTACATGGGGGGTACTGTTTTACTCGGGAGACTTCGCTGAACACAAATATTAGTGATTCAAAACAGTAAAACATATCACAGCGATGATATTGTCAGTGAAAGTGACTTTTTTTGCATTTTTCACACACAAACAGCACTTTTACTGATGATATAATTGTTGTGATACATTTTCCAGTTTTGAAACACTAATATTTGTGTTCAGCAAAGTCTCCTGAGTAGAACAGGACCCCCCATGTACAGGTTTTATAGCGTTTTTGAAAGTTACAGGGTCAAATATATAGGTCAAATATTTTTACATTGAAAATGGCCAGGTTGGTTACGTTGCCTTTGAGAGCATATGGTAGCCCAGGAATGAGAATTACCCCCATGATGGCATACCATTTGCAAAAGAAGACAACCCAAGGTATTGCAAATGGGGTAAGTCCAGTCGTTTTTAGTAACCACTTAGTCACAAACACTGGCCAAAATTAGCGTTCAATTTAGTTTTTTACTTTTTTCACACACAAACAAATATGAACGCTAACTTTGGCCAGTGTTTGCGACTAAGTGGCTACTAAAAAAGTCTGGACATACCCCATATTGAATACCCTGGGTTGTCTACTTTTAAAAAAATATGTACATGTGGGGTGTTATTTAGCAATTTATGACAGATAACAGTGTTACAATGTCACTATTGATACATTTTAAAAATGTATGTTTTGAAACCGCAATATCCTACTTGTACTTATAGCCCTATAACATGCAAAAAAAAAGCAAAAAGCATGTAAACACTGGGTATTTTTGAACTCAGGACAACATTTTGAATCTATTTAGCAGTTTTTTTCATTCGCTTTTGTAGATGAGTAAAAGATTTTTCACATAAAATTCAAAAAACGTGTATTTTTTTCAATTTTTCATCATATTTTTTCATTTTTTTTAAATTAAATTAGATGAGATTATATAAATAATGGTATGTAAAGAAAGCCCCTTTTGTCCTGAAAAAAACAATATATAATTTGTATGGGAACAGTAAATGAGAGAGCGGAAAATTACAGCTAAACACAAACACCACAAAAGTGTCAAAAAGATGCCTGGTCGCAAATGTACAACATCGCAAAAAAAGTCCAGTCCTTAAGGGGTTAAAGTTGTGTTATTGAATTGATTTAATAAAAGTAATTTTTTTTATTTATTTTAATTTTAAAACTATATCCTGTTTTTTTAATTTGTAGCTCACAGTTCAATGCAGAATTTTTTTTTTATTAATATTCAATATACTTCTACCAACATATAGTATTCTTTATAGTAAAAGAGTTTATAAATAAACAATCCATGTGTTATACATTTCATTAAAAAAGGCAATTCCATAAAGTATAAAAATAGAAAATGAAAAAAAAAAAAGTTGCCTGTTATTTTGTACACTTCTTTATGTTATTTCCTTACCGTAAAAAGTATTTCGGCAAATAATGAAATGGTGTCAGTTATCAGTAAGAATAAAAGGAAGTGATTTGCGTATTCAGTTTGTAATATACACTGTACCCCCCTCCCCCCCCATGCATATCATTTAGAGAAGTCTGAAACTTTTGAAAGTGGGGGGGGAGAACCCAACTATTAATGTAGTGATCATTTCACAGTCACATTCATAACAAACTAGTGTTGAAGAATCATAGGGAGCTCTTTAAAAGTTCACATCTTTTTTTTTTTTTTTTTTTTTTTTTAAGGGAATTGAAAATCATTTTCCCGCATAAAAGCATCTATTTTTGAGTTCCATTTATATACCAATAGCTTTCATCTTTAGCTTACTTAGGTAGTTCTAAAATAAAAGACACTTCAAAGACTGTTTCTTTGAAGAGCATCACACAGGTTTTGATTGGAATCAGGTTCTTCGCACATCAACTCCACCGTTTCCCATTCCCCTGATCGATTTGACAGCTTGATAGCATCAACTACACTCTGCATATATAAACCATCTTCAAAGGTGGCAGCAGCTGCCAATGGCTTATTGTTCCAGGTTCTTCTATCATCCTGATCCTGGAAAGAGAGTCGAAGAGCCCTTACCATGTGTGCCAACCCTTTAAGATAGGGAGGGGGAACTTTTTCAAAACCATTAAGCCCAGTTGTGTCCATGGTCAAAGTATCTGAGAGCAGGAGCTCTTCTTCAGGTGTGCTGTTCTTCTGTCCATATAATTCTGTTCCTCGTACTATCAATCTGCCTGCTGAGCCCACAATCATCACTTCATGAACAAAAGGTCCTGGCATATTGAAATTAAGAGTCACTGTACTGCAAGCGTCTCCAGACATTTGCATCTGAAAAAAGCAAAAATCATCACTGGTGACATGGCGAATGCCGGTAATAGCTTCATTTTGTTTCACAAAAGTTTTAAGTAGACCGTGGACCTTATCTGCCCTTTTCCCTGTCAGATAAGTGAGTAGATCAACAATATAGGTACCCATTGTGTGCAGTCCACCTCCACCCATAAGCTCATCACAGATCCAGCTGTACTGGCTGCTCAGCAAGCTACCCCAGTACACACGCACATCACAAATCTGGACCTCTCCCACATAACCTTGCTCCAGGATTAGTTGACGCATTCGTGCAAAGGCTGGAAGAAAACGCAGAGCATTTCCCACTAGGCTCATAAGCTTGGGGTAATAACATGCAGCTTTAACCATCAGAAAAGCATCCAGGCATGTAGCAGCTTTCTCGCATATTACATTTTTCCCAATTCCTACCAGAAAGAGTAAACAAAAATACAATTATAATTAGAAATAGAAACAAACTGTGTATACAGTAACATTTGAAATACAAGCCAAGTGTGTGTTTGTTTTGTTTTAAACAAAACAGATTTAAGTAAAACAGATGTTCTCATTTTACACTTAGTGTAGTGCTTTACAACTGTTGCAACACATGGCAGACCATACTATTAGCGAACATGTATTCCTCATGAATCACTCTTCTCTGTGTACACCAGGACTCAAAATGTCATGTGTTAACTATTAGCCCGGACTTATTCTCAGGACAAAAATATAATCCCATCTTGAAGAGACGGTGCAATTTTGGACACTTGCTTAAAGAAAAATGTTAGTGCTCTAGAAAAAAAAAAAAAAAAAAATGACAGAGAAAAGGGTCCTTTACAGTAAGAACTATAAAGATGTAGAATTCTCTACTTAAAGAGACAGTTTTATGAGATACTGTAACATGTTTATAAACAAAGTTTAGATGGGGGGAGGGGGTTTGTTTGTAAATTTGAATAATGGAACATTCAAGCATCTAATAGTTAATATACAGGGTAAGAGTTTGTCCATCAAAGGAAAGATCTGACTTCCAGTTTGGAGACTAAATCCCCCCCCCCAAGTTGTGCTATAATTGAGGGAGACAAAAAGCCTTAAAAAGAAACACAACAGCGTTAGGAAAACTAACAAGTAGGCAATATTTATCTTACCATATATCCCAAACTATTATAGCCTAGACCAGGTCTTGACAAACTTGCTTTGAGTCTAGGAGCCAGGATTTTTTAAAAATCTTCCAAAGCTTTATTTTTAACAAAAATACAATTCTTAAAGGGGCACTATAGTCACCAGGACCACTACAGATTAATGCAGAGTTTCTGGTATTTATAGCCTGTCCCTACAGGCTTTTCAATGTAAACACTGCATTTTCAGAGAAAAGGCAATGTTCATATTGCTGCCTAGTGACACTTCTAGTGGCAGTCACTCAGACGGCCATTAAAGTGCTTCCTACCTCAGTGTGGCACCTATGTTCTGATTCAATACCTCTCTATGAGGAGATGCTGATTGACACAGCATTTTGCAGCGCATGCGTAATAGTTTCCCAATAAGCCCCGGGGAGACAGGCACGGCGTGGGAGAAAAGAGGAGTAAAAACACCATTCCCATGCGATCAGAGGGGTGCTGGCCACCTAAACACACACATTCACTGACAAGCAGGCACACACACACACACACACACACTCACAAATAATTTTAAGTTTTATTGCAATGCAAGTCCACCCAGCCTCCCTACGTTTTGGAGAGCTGGAGTAGATGAGATTTCCCTGGGGTCCAATGGGCGGCTGGTTGGGGGAGAGTGGATGCAGGCACCTGGCTGTGGGAGAGTGAAAGCATGCGGCTGTCTGGGCATAATAAAGGCGGGCGGCAAGGGAGCTGTGATCGTCCTGCTCTGCTCCCTCGCACACCGCTTAGTGATGCTGGGGCCGGAATGACTTCATATAGCCCTGGCCTACACTAACAAGCTGAAATGGACTAAGTATTAACATAATCCAAATAAACAAACTAATTTTCCTGGCACAGCAGTATCCTGCAGACCCCCCTCCCTTCCACCCCAATCCATGTTGCTGAAGGGGTAAAACCCCTGCAGTGACTTAACGGAGTCCAGCTCC
Organism: Pelobates fuscus; assembly: GCF_036172605.1. Lineage (NCBI taxonomy): Eukaryota > Metazoa > Chordata > Amphibia > Anura > Pelobatidae > Pelobates > Pelobates fuscus. The sequence goes on from NC_086328.1 coordinate 70,736,467, forward strand.
GCCCACGATCCTCCCCTGCCGATATCAGCCGGCGGGGGAGACCTAATGCGCATCCGCGGCAATGGCCGCGCGCACATTAGACCTCCCAATAGGAAAGCATTATTCAATGCTTTCCTATGGGGATTCCAGCGACGCTGGAGGTCCTCATGCATAGCGTGAGGACGTCCACCGTCGTTAACACTTTTTGTGTTTTAAGAAGCCGGAAGTCCCTTTAGTGGCTGTCTGATAGACAGTCACTAGAGGGGGACTTAAATCTGCAAGGTAATTATTGCAATTTATAAAAACTGGGTATCTGGAGTGTCCCTTTAATATAAAAACTGTACTATAAAATACTTTTCATCTTTATATTAATTTTTATTTTATTTATTTTTTCATTTAGTTATATTTTATTTTTAAATGTATTAATTTTTATTTTATATTTTTTATTTAAGATTTTTTCCATATTCCTTCTATTTATATTCATGTACCAAGCTCCATCTTTTCTTTTCTTTTCCATTTATGCTTTACTTTGTATTTCTTCATTTTCTATGTTATTTAACTTAGATCATTATTTCAACAATGTTCACTTTAACACAAATAATAAACTTGAAATAGAAATTAAAGTCTGTAATTCATCAACATTCCCCATTCTTTCTACATTCATGTTATGTATTCTATGTGCCTTGGATATCCCCTTTCTCCTTGTTATTTTCGCTATGTAACCTAGTTCTGGCAACACATTAGGATACTATTAGGCTTCTCCAGGAGTTCAGCTATTATTCAAGCAGTTTTGCCTATAACTAATGGCGGCTGCAAACTTCCTAACAGAACAGCGTGGCTCCGTAAATAACGCTTGTTTTTTTTTATATATAATATCATCCCCAGAGGTTCAGTACCTAGAACCATTTGGTAGTTATATAGATTTTAAATACATTTTAAAAATGACGAAAATTCCAATCTAACAGTGGTCATGTGAGCTATCAAATCTATCATATTCACTGTGTATTTGCTGTAGGATTGTCTCTTTAATCTCTCTATTAAGCCTGATTATTATATGATCATTATTATATATGTGTGTAATACATATTATAATATGTATTTTAACCGCTGAACTGAGTCATGTGACCTGGAAAAGGTCAAAGGTCACATAATGACACCATTTTGGCAGCAATTTTAAATTGTCAAACCCCTATGTGTGAGGATTATGCTGTTTACACTTGAAAAAGCCCTTTGTTTGGTGAAACGCATTGTGTTCTTTTTAACACTGTTTTTAGCATTAAAGTATATTTGGCTTTCCCCTTTTTTAGTGTGTCAGACCATTTATTACACTTTTTATTCTTTTATATTATTAATTCTTTTTTTAACCATCTATTATTCTTGGCACATCCATAGAAAAATAATTTACTTTACTCTACACCTAATCCCTGGCAAGGATTATCTTCTGGAAAACATAATTCACATCATATCCCTGGTGGGGGTCATATTATTCAAGCGCTATGTTTTGAGCGGTGTTAATGCTCTAGCAAATTACTATTGTTTTTTTATTTGCACCTGCTTTTAATCACAGTAAGCACTAAATTGTTTGCCTTTGATTTACTCCTTATATTCGTCTGGATGCTAAGACTGTTACCCTCAAGAGCTACATATCCATCAGTGGGGATTGTACCGCTGTATACTGTTTAACTTAGAGCTGGTCTACAGCTCTACCAAGTGTGAATGAGAGTCCACATATACTTGTTATGTGTCCTACACCTAATATCAGAACACCTGCACGATTATTGGTTATTTTCTGTTTAATTACATAACTCTACCACTATCCAAAGTCTGGAAGATTTCCAGCCAGGAATTTCCCAAGAATCTTGACATATTGGACTTATTATACTCAGTATCTGGCAAAACACAGTTTTTTGTGTTTTATATTGTTCTGTACTATAAATAAAGTCTGAAAAGGTTTTATATTTGAACCCAGGGAGAAGCTGAAGCTTGTTCTTGGAAGTATAACATAGGGGATGGCCCTGGTTCAGTGAAGCACCCTGTGGATCTCTGGATGAACGTGGTCCTTTCTTTTTCTTGTGAAAATCTTTTGCAGACACAAAAACATTTGCTGAATGAGTACAGTAAGGAGAACTATTAAAATACAAAAAGTACATGGACAATCAACACTAGCAAACTAGACACAATAAAACTATACAGACTTCTATGAAGTGCATCACCATCATGAGATTTCATCACAAATGGGCATGAAGGGGCATCATTTGACTGAGGTTTGAAGTTTAGGTTTTAGCTCCAAGGAATTGAAATTTTACCTTATCTAGTAGAAAGGTACCGGGTGACAGGTTGAGCAAGTGATCTGATTTCGATCCAATATCCTATTATGCACACATCTCTAATCACCCTTATGGATTCAACAGAGTCATATCTTACCTAGTGCCTTTACCGCAATCTGTCGTGTTAGAGGTGGTGGAATGCTGATACAC